>NC_041381.1:703585067-703678714 GCF_002162155.2 Triticum dicoccoides
ATATTAGACATATGTTGTTCAGTGCCACGTTGTTCTTTGAAGTATGTCGGATCGACGCCCTCTTTTTATTTTATTGATGAAGTGACTTACAAGGTGGCAATAGAACTGCTTGACTGAATATTGTAGATCGATGGTGCATCCTTCCTTGGAGGAGAAGATGTGCTGAGACTGGAACTGGATGTAGATGGTGCATGGTGCTTTCAGGTGATGGGCACGGCGGCTGGGTCCTTGCTTGCTATGTACAGTAAGCGCGATGCCGATGCCCTGAAGCAGCTTAAGCAACAAGTATGGCCTGATGTGACTGAGCAGGAGTTTTGTTCAGAGAAGAAGAGGCTCCTTCTCGTATATTGTGCTAGAGATTGTATGTACTATGCTACATGGACCAACCTTACCCTGTGAATGTAAATGTGCTGTTGGCGGAACTTGCACCTCTGCAATTTTATATCTGATTTTATGATAGTATTACGCTGTTCTTGTCGTCGTAAATGCCAATAGGTCTTGCTCAATTATGATATATTTTCCTGTGCCAATTCAACGGTTTTTGTTTCTGGGGATGGATGGCTGTTGAGACTTTTTTATGTTAAATAATGTAGGTCAAGTACATATAGTCTTGCATGTTGATAGCCAATGGTGATGTAGTTATTAGACTTTTTACTTCTTTAGATGGCATCATACCTACAACTTAAACTATTATGCACTCGTGTTTAATAATACCATTTGGGGATCACAGTGCAGAAGTGAAATATTCCTGGTTATTGCCAAGTGGCTGCAAGGTGCTCCAGTAAGAAGGAAGTTACAACTTTGTTGGGCATTCAGATATCTATTAACTGACATGTGTTTATTCTGTCTTTGCTGCCTTTTGCAGAGTCAGCTGCTGAATACGGGTGCTGATATGATGGCCACATCTGTAGCAGAATCATTCAAATTTGCTCGCTGGTTTTGCCATGAAGGTAATCTTGTTTCATGATCGTGGCATATGCTATGTGTCGGTCACTAGAACTAGAATCCTCATGCTATAAAAAGTTCCTAACAGAAGTAGATTTTCTGAACATACTGTCAGCACCTGTGTACTGATGCTAAGTCTGAACCCCAAAGGGTCACCCAAATTCGATACTAAAAGCTTCTGTCAACAAATGGCCAGGATTGGAAGTCCAGTGAGGTTTAGAAGGGATCAGTTAACGCCACCGTTTACATGTCATTAGATTTACCTTTACAGTATTTGGGTTCACGTTAACAGTTGAGTTGTAAAGCTGAGTTGTAATGAACTATATAAGTTATTGGGCTTGCAATGGAAGGGTAAGAAAGTTGATGACAAACTAGCGTGCTGTAGCTTAGCTGTCGTCCTCTTCTTCCTCTCTTCTGATCTACCTAACCCGAGCGATGAACCCTAGCCGATTCCGGTCCAAATCGACCCTGAGATTAAATCCAACATGGTGACCATATCAGTACTGGATTCACTTAAGCACAAATATTTGCAGCCGTGCAGATCTCCGGCGCAAGCTAGTTTGTCAGTGCAGGAAGGTATAACATCTGAACAGAAAACTCAAGGATAGATTGGTAGTTGTGCAGTTTCAGAAAATACTCATACACTCTATCAGTACTCCTTGCATGACTACTCATATGCCTTCTACTGTTCAACAACTCATGTCATTCATCCAAATTGCATACATGTACCGTGTCAGTTTCAGATACCACCTATTCATCAACCACCTGTTGCAAATGTCGAACAACAATCATTTCCCCCACATCCAGGTACTTGGCCAACTCATATTTTTTTTCACAGGCACATATGCATATGCAGCAACAAGCACAACAAGGTGAAGTGTATAATGCAATGACTGGCCATTATTTCTCTGTCCACACCGAGGGACCAAATATGCCACAAAATTACAGAGGGATGTGGATGGAAATGGACAGAAATGAGAGAATTCAGCAGATTCGGGGAACATCTTTCTATGCTCATGCTGTCCTAAACCTAAAGGGACCCAGACTTGAATTCGGCAATGTGAAAAGTTTTTTGATATGTCTGGGACATCTATAGAACAGTGGGTGAATATTGCTACTGGGCACTTTTGTGGTAAAGCAAATGTGTGAATGAAAGCATGTGCATTCCCTGGGAAATGGTGAATTAGCCAGAATTTTGCACATGCTAGTGCTCATGAGGTAGTAGAAATGCTGAAAAACATACAACATCAAAGGTACAGCTCTGCAATACATAGACCAATTTGAGGAGTGTTTACAGGTGGTGAGAGGAGACCACCCATATTTACAACAAACATTTCTCATAAGCTATTTCATTGCAGGTCTAAGAGCAGTGATCCAGGAGAATGCTAGAGGCCTATTGGTTTGCTAAAGTACATGAAAATGTTGCCAATGCTTAGTTTTGATCACCACAAAACAGAGCAGGAACACAAGGAAACCAGGAAAGAAATAACACTGCACGTGTGAATGATAAATCTGTTAGACAATGTTGGTATTGCAAGGAACCAAGGAACAGGAAACATGAGATGTAGACAGGGCAGAACTTTGCACACTATGCAAGAAATAGATGGTGAAAGTAATGTTCATCTCTGCTCATGCTGTGGAAGGTACACCTGGAGCTAACAAAAAGCCCAGTACTAATGTATAGCATGTGCCAACCCGGGGTATGCAATTGCGCTATTTTTTTCTTACGACTGTGCCCTCGTAGGGGATCTTTTCACTGCATTTGTTTTGGTCGGTGCGCACTTATCGGTGCTGGTCACGGCTGGGCTCGGAGGCCATCTTTTCGTCCGTGTGCACTTTGTGGTGCTGGGTCACGGGTTGGGCTCGGTGGCCTCTTTTATTTGTGCTCTTTGGCATCTTTCGCAGCTGACAGCCGTGCATATTTCCCGTGTTGGCGATGGAGTAGGCAGAGTCCGTCTAATATACTGGTCACGTTCAGAATAAACTTCCGGTACGGTACTAATCTGCGGGCAGGTCGCCGCGCGCGCGTTGCACCCAGCTCGCCGCGGATGCCGTCTCCTACCAGCAGCTCCCCGTGGCTCTCTCTTTCCCCCCGCCTGTGGCTACCCCGTCCTCCTCTGCTCTCTTCCCCGAACGCACCGGCAGCACGCCGCCGTGAACCACCGCCGTCTCCTCGCCTCCCCGAGTTGTCTAAAAGCTGCGCTGAGCCACGCTACATCTCCTCACCGACGAACACGAGCCCGGGAGCACCACAGCGGCGCCTTCGAGCTCGTCACCGCCGCCTCTCTTCGCCGATCGCCAACGTCAGCTCTTCCCCGACCTCGTCGACGACGGACGAGCGACGCGCACATGTTCCGTGAGACGGCGACGAGCGACCCAACGCCGGCGCCGTTCGTGAACGACTAGAACGTGAAGCACGCCAAGGACCCAAACGCGACGCCGGAGCAGGGCGCGGCGCTGGTCAGGAGCCTGCAGAAGCGCGGCGCGGCCGTGGGCGGGACCGGGGTGCAGGGCCACGTGACGTGCCCGGTGGGCGCCGTCATCTGCGACGCGCTGGACAAACTGGCGGCGACGGAGCTCCCCGTGCCGTGTGGATCACGGAGCTGGGCGTGTCGGCGGCGGACGACGCGGTGCTGCGCGAGGCGTTGGCGCACCCGGCCGTGGAGGGTGATCATGCTGTGGGGGTTCATGCAGGAGGGCCACATGTGGCGCTCCCACGGGCAGGGCAGGTAGAGATGCCTGATGCGAGCAAACGCGAGCTCCGGTGACGGTGGCCCGGCCGCCGCTGCACCACGTCGCCGAGGCTCCGCTTGTTTCTGAAACTCATATTGGCAATGCCTGAAACTGTTGTTTCTGAAAAACAGTTTACTGAAACTGGTCTAGTCTGACAAACTGTTTGTTGGGAATTGTGTGAAACTGCTCTAGGGTAACATGTAAAAGTTGTTGAATCATAACTGCTGGATTTATCAGCCTCTGGGCAGATATTTCAAGGCTAGTCGCTTGCTAGGGGGAGAATCGTTTCATAATCGTAAGTAAAAAATCTTGATATGGAAACTATTGGTTTTGGTCCTAGCGTGCTTTGATGCAGATGATTATGGATATATATGACGCCGTCAGTGCTCGTTGGATCGAGGCTCGTGCCCACCCCCACCCCCGCCCCCTTCCGCCATAGACGCGTGGCACTTCTGTGCGAAGCGTGCTCGGCAATTTATGAAGGGGTGGGGAGCCAACTTGGGCCGTGACACCAGGGAGCGTAAGAGGGCGCTGCTGACTGCGATCCAGGCCATTGACGTCCGGGCTGACGCGGTTGGTCTCTCCCCGGACGAGTGGCTGTCCCGCTATGACCTCGAGGACCAGCTCTCCGTGATCTACACTGATGAGGAGGCCTATTGGCGTATCCGGGGCGCTCAGCGTTGGGTCTTGAAGGGTGACGCGAATACGGCTTACTTCCAGGCGATCGCCAACGGGCGTCGCAGACGCAACACCATCCCCTGCCTTTGGGATGGAGCCTCTCTCCTTCAGGACCCCCGGGACATCCGCTCCCATGTTGATGGGTTCTATCGTTCCCTCTTCTCCCCCGCTCCTCGGAGCGGTCTCTCTCTCGCCCTTGATTGCTGGACCGTCGCCCATCTGGTTTCTGAAGCCGATAACACATCCCTGACGGCCCCCTTCTCTGAACAGGAGGTCTGGGAGGACATCAGGGGTATGAACCCCTCCTCGGCGCCGAGCCCTGACGGTCTTCCGGTCATCTTCTTCCAGACCTTCTGGAACGTGATTAAGCCTGAGATCATGGCCATCTTCGAGGAATTCTTTGTGGGCTCGATTGACCTTGGCCGCCTCAACTTTGGGACCATCTCCCTCATTCCCAAGGTCCCTGGGGCGACGGACATCCGCCAGTTCCGCCCGATTACGGTCATCAACATGATCTTCCGGATCCTGGCCAAGGGGTACGCCAATAGGGTGACCCTGCTTGCTGACCGGATCACTCACCCTAACCAATCTGCGTTCATTAAGGGCCGGTACATCCTAGATGGTGTCCTGGTCCTGCACGAGGTCCTTCATGAAGTCCGGGTCAAACACCTGAAGGCGGTCTTTCTGAAAATCGATTTTCACAAGGCCTATGACACGGTTAGCTGGTCCTTCCTTAGGGAAGTTCTTCTGCGAAAGGGCTTTGACGACCGGTGGATCACGAGAGTCATGCAAATGGTCTCTTGCGGTCGCACGGCGGTCAACATTAATGGCGAGATCGGCCCCTTCTTCCCTACCCTTTGTGGGGTGCGCCAAGGCGACCCCTTCTCCCCGTTCCTCTTCAATATGGTCGTGGACGCTTTGGCCTCCATTCTAGACAAGGCAAAAGCCGCGGGCCACCTCCGTGGTATTACCCCCCATCTCTCCGGGGGCGCGGGGATCTCCATCCTCCAGTATGCCGATGACACGATCATCATGGTTGAAGGCTCGGAGCTGGATATCACCAACCTAAAGTTCCTCCTTCTTTGCTTCCAACAGATGTCGGGCCTCAAGATCAACTTTGATAAGAGTGATGTTATGGTGATGGGATACTCTCCCGCTGAGTCAGTGGCCATCACCAATAGACTTAATTGCCGCCTGGGCTCGTTCCCCACTACCTACCTTGGGACGCCCATCAGTGACTCGCGCCTCTTGGCCGCCGATCTTCGCCCCTCCGTGACCAAGCTCCAGACTAGATGCGAGCCCTGGCAGGGGAGGTGGCTCTCCAAGGCGGCCCGGATTATTCTTATCAACTCCTCCCTCTCCAGCCTCCTCTTATTTCTTATGAGTTTCTACAGCCTCCACGAATCTCTCCATAAGGAGATCGCCAAAATCCAGTCCTGCTTCTATTGGGCTGGCGAGCACGGCAAGCAGAAGTATCACATGGTCAGCTGGCCTGACATCTGCAAGCCTCGGGAGCAGGGTGGATTGGGGATCATGTGCTCTAAGCGGATGAATATTGCCCTCCTATCCCGGTGGCTGTGGCGCATCTCGCAGGGTCAGGGTGGCCTATGGCTGGACATTATCCGGAATAAATACCTGCGCGGCCAACCCCTTGCCTTCTGCCAGAAGTCGGGAGGTTCTCAGTTCTGGCAGTCCCTCGTCCAGCTCCTCCCTGTGCTCCGCATTGGTACCTCTATCTCGGTAGGGTCCGGCCTCTCGACGCTCTTCTGGTTTGACCGATGGGCCGGCGACTCCCCCTTTGCGGCTCGCTTCCCCATCCTCTTCTCTATCTCTGTCGACCCCATCATTTCTGTTGATAGGGCCCTTATTGACTTAGGGCGCCTCGCTTTCCGTCGGCCATTTGGGCCTGCGGAATCCGCCGCCTGGCGTGAGCTGCTTGATTGCGTCGCTCTGCATGAGCCGCTGGTGGATGGAGCCCAAGACCGTGTGCGTTGGCACTTGGAGTCGTCGGGCCAGTTCTCTACCAAATCGCTCTACATGGCCATTGCCCCCTCCTCCGCTCCCCCCCCCCTCTTGATGGTATGGTCCGTCCGTCTCCCACTGAAGATCCGCATCTTCATGTGGCAGTGGATCCGTGGACGGATCCCATCCGGTGTGGAGGTCCGCAAGCGTAATGGCCCAGGCACTGGTATCTGCCCCCTCTGTGCTGTCCCCGAGGACTCCAACCACATCTTCTTCGCGTGCGCCTCCGCCCGGTTCCTCTGGAGCTGCTTCCGCGAGATTGTCGGGGGGGTTGGACCCACACCAACTTCCCCGACTTATTTGCTGAACTCCAAACGTCCCCCTCGTCCTCCCGCCACATTAGGTGGCTGGAGGTTGGGGTCCTTGCCTGGACTCTTTGGACTGTTCGTAATAAGCTTGTGATCGAGCGTACCCCTCTCCGTCGTGCTACTGACGCTCTCTACAAATTCTTGGGTTTCCTGCAGCTTTGGCGGCCGCTTAGCCGTCCCCTGGAGCGCGACGCCATCTCTGCCTTCATCGCCGATCTTCGCTCGATGGCCGTCCGCCTTTCGCCACCGCCGCCGCCGCCGCCGCCGGAGCCTGACTAAATCCCCGGCGCGGGTCTCGCTTTGTTTTTTCTCTTTCTTTGGGCTTGTTGAGCTGTGCCCTCAGCAGAACCTTATGACTTTGTTGTGGTACTTGGGTGTGTGTGTGTGGACTTGGTGTGGTTGTATGTCCTTTGGCGGTCTGCTTTATCTATAAAGCGGGGCGAAAGCCTTTTTCGGTAGAACCAAGAGCCTGAATAGAGTACAGGAATACATCATTCAGTCGTCCAAGTCTGACAAGAATGGCTTGGAAATTAATCTGCCTGAGGAAGACAGTTTGGTTACAATGAATGTATCTTTGGTTGCTCGAAAGGCTGATATTTCTGCCGTCACTGAGATCCGGTGGGGTGGAGGTGCAATTGCTGGAGAAGGCAGTTGATGATCTTAACTATAAACTCCAAAGCCTTGTGTGTCTGGTGATGTACAACCATTTCAAGTACTTAGTCCTCACGTTCTGGGGTCTCGTTCCAACAAACATCGTTGTCAGGTCGAGTCTCAGAATCTTTACTATCTTGTACTCCCTCCGTTTCAAAATAGATGATCCAATATTTTGAAACGGAGGGAGTACAAGGCTTGGCAACCTGCACTGGCTCCTCGATCGTCCTATGCTGGATCACGTTGGTAATAGGAGCCCATCATCCTCTGCTGCAGCGCATGCCTGCAAGTTCTCCAGCAGAAGGCTTGTCAAGAGTTGCTGTGCCATCTCAGACCGTGCGTCAGGTGGCCGGTTATAGGCCTTAGCTGAACAATGTAAATAATTTCCTTTTTCATGTCTCAGACACGCAATATCCAACACTCACTATATAGTCCTGAATTAATTTGTTTATGACCCGACTCCTGCTCCTGTTACACGTTTGATTAGTCCCTCATAATATGCTGCTGTCTCCTCTTTATTTAGGTCCAGAGGTGGGTGCGAGGCAATCACCCAGAGGCCTTGGAGAGGTTGATGCTGATGAATCTTACAGCCAGATCCAAACAGATACACCAAAGCTACGATCACCGTCAGACTGCTACAAGCCGCCTTAATGCAGTTCTCTTTTTTTTTTAAATGGAGCCTTAATGCAGTTGTACAGTATGATAAATTCTTTGCTGTTAGATGCAGGTTTCTAGAGTAGAAGACATTGAAGCCCTTTGCTGGCTCTAATTACTTGTTGTGATCATTGTCAAAAGGAACTGCTCGAGATTTGGATGAAGTAGCAAAGTTGGTATATATACTAGTTGTACTTCTCTGAAATACAATCCTTCCATGTGGCTGGGCCTTTTGAAATTTGCACTACTCTATACGTGTTGGCATGATTCATTTCATTTCATTTCATTGCTAAGACTGCATTAGCACTTGCCTTTCTTTTCTTCAATACAGCACGTGATTTACCATTATTTCAGAATTCAGATTGTGCCTCCTACTTACTTGTTTCTTTTATTCAGTTTATTATTTATACGTCTGAACTAGCAACTCCCGGTTGATGCGCATCTGTTCTGTGGACGGCGCATGGAGTTGCTCTGCTTTTTGGAACGAGCTGGCCAAACCAGGTGGGCGTTTGGTCAGATTTGTAGCCTCGTTGGATTACTATTTTTGAAATGGAGTCAAAAGACCAATTAATCAAGAAGATAATTGTCCAGTTAATTAACAAAAAACCGGTCAAAAACTGATACATATAGATCACATGCGGACCACTCGCTAAGAAAAAAACTCCATGACCCCACCGTCCATCCGACAAACATACATAACGTGCAACCACCACGACCCCTTACCCTTCCACGCCGCAAAGAAGCCCCCAACGATCCCACAGTTGAAGAGAACGGAGACGAGCCAATCGAAGATGGTGGTCGAAATGACTGAGAATCAGCCATTAAGTAGCCGCGGACGTCTTACTAGTGGCACTACTCTTCTTGTCTATGCTCTTGAGAGCCTTCTACACCCTTCTTGATTTTGCCCCGTAAAAGCCTCCTCCGTTAGGAGGCAAGCAATCGCCTTGGCAGACCCAGGGCTCTGTCAGCCACGGCCACGACGACGGGGGCAGACACTACCTTTGAGGTGTGGAATGGAAGCGACGAGCCGGGGAGGGGGGTCCGATGCTCCGCGCATGATGAGGATTCATCCTCATTTGGATGCGAGGGAAGAATACAAGGAAAGGGAAGAACCAAAGTCCGATGGCCACATATGACAACTAAATCGGAAGAACTAAACCGGCGCCTAGTAGCCATTTAAAAAAGAAATTTGAACAAAAAGCCCGGTGCTAATGTATAGCACGTGCCAACCCAGGATATATGCAATTGCGCTATTTTTTCTTACGACTGTGCCCTCATAGGGGATCTTTTCACTGCATTTGTTTTGATCCGTGCGCACTTATAGGTGCTGGGTCATGGCTTGGCTCGGAGGTCATATTTTCGTCCGTGTGCATATTTAAGTGCTGGGTCAAAAATGCTACACTTACGGGGCTTGGGCTACGGAACGAACTTACGCGACGACGTGCGCCAATAAAATCAATCGCCCCCCATGCATTCAACCGTGGGGATTAATCCCTACACCTCCAGCTCAGCCCCGTACGAGATTTGCGTACAAAATTCCCGTAAGTGGCTCACGGGTTGGATTGGGTTCGGTGGCCTCTTTTATTTGTGCTCTTTGACATTTTTGGCAGCTGAAAGCCGTGCATATTTCTCGTGTTGGCGATGGAGCAGGCAGAGTCCGTCTAATAAAAACTGGTCGCGTTCAGAATAATAAACTTCCGGTACGGTACTAATCTGCGCTGCACCCACCCACGCGTCAGGGCCGGCTAAGGACAGAAGCGCGACGCCCTCGACCCCCTGCATCTCTCTTTCCCCTCGCCCGTGACTATCCCCGTCCTCCTCTGCTCTCTTCCCCGAACGCACCGGCACGGCAGCACGCCGCCGTGAACGACCGCCGTTCGCCTTGCCTCCCCAAGTTGTCTAAAACTGCGCCGGGCCACGTTGCATCTCCTCACCGACGAAGACGAGCCCGGGAGCACCACAACGACGCCTTCGAGCTCGTCACTGCCGCCTCTCTTCGCCGATCGCCACCGTCAACTCTTCCCCGAGCTCGCCGACGACGACGATCGACGCGCACATGTTCCGGGAGACGGCGACGAGCGACCCAACGGCGGCGCTGTTCGTGAACGACTACAACGTGAAGCACGCCAACGACCCAAACGCGACGACGGAGCAGCGCGCGGCGCTGGCCACGAGCCTGCAGAAGCGCGGCGCGGCCGTGGGCGGGACCGGGGTGCAGGGCCACCGGCCACGTGACGTACCCGGTGGGCGCCGTCATCTGCGACGCGCTGGACAAACTGGCGGCGACGGAGCTCCCAGTGTGGATCACGGAGCTGGACGTGTCGGCGCTGCGGCCGTGGAGGGGGTTATGCTGTGGGGGTTCATGCAGAGCCGCATGCATGTGGCGCTAGCTCCCACGGGCTCCGAGGGCAGGTTGTCAACGTTGGCCGACGAGGGCTACTCCGGATGGGATCACTTCGCTAGAGATGCCTGATGCGAGCAAGCGCGAGGCGAGCTCCGTTGATGGTGGCCCGGCCGCCGCTGCACCACGTCGTCGATCGAGGCTCCGCTTGTTTCTGAAACTCCTATTGGCAATGCCTGATCGAAACTGTTGTTTCTGAAAAACTGTTTACTGCAACTGGTCTTGTCTGAAAAACAGTTCCTCGGGAAGTTAATTTACCTATATCTCTTGTGTTGGGAATTGTGTGAAACTGCTGTATGTATAAAAGTAAAAGTTGTTGAATCAAAACAGTAGGTTAATCATAACTGCTGGATTCATCAGTCTCTAGGCAGGTGTTTCAAGGCTTTGATCCAGATGATTATTGATATGTAGTATATGCCGCCGCCGCAGGTGACTGAACTGACGAATTTAAATGGTCCTGTTGATAGACAGGGCGGCCATGCACGATCAGGGCAAACGATTGAGCTGACTATCCACACGCGGTTTTGGATGATCAACCAAGCCAAGCGGAGAACTTGCATTTCGGAGGTGCCCAAGCTGTCACGGCCCTAGCTACTCCTTGCCTGTTATCGCATAAGCATCCACGCATCATGTTTGAATTTTTGAAACTTAGAATGGGGATGTCCGTACCCTAGCATCAAATGGAATTCAACCAGGTTCAATCTAAAATATTTTTCTATGAACCCAAAATGCCCTTCAGAAAAGTTCATGATTTTTTTAGAAGGTGCAAACCTCTGCCAAAAATTATGCACACAATTCTAGGACATTTCTAGATTTTTGAATTGAGCCATAGTGTATTCGAATCGGGGCATTTAATTGCTATAAATATTTTAAATGATCAGATAACTACTAGAGGGCTTTTGGAGTAATCTAAAGAGTGCCCACAATTATTTTCAAGAGTTGGCCAATCGTCGTCTCCACTTGGACAGCACGACGCCGCGGACGACCTCACCACTTTCGTCTGGATCGACCTCTCCCTCGCCCGCTCATCGCCATGGCCGAAGCCGCCGCGCTCGCACCGACGTGAACCACCGCAGCCACCGCCTTTCCCTCGACCCATCGACGTGTCCCCGAGCTCCGCCTTCGTCCCCTACGCTGTCTACCCGGATCCGTTCGACGTCGGGTGCACCGCAGCGCCGTCTTCTTCATCACCTTCAGCCTTAGACGCCGGAGATCGCCTTGGCCGCCCCGCTCGCTCCAAGCCTCCCCCGAGCTCACCGAGACCTCCATCTGAACCGTTGTGAGCTCCCGGTCGCTTTCCCCCTAACCCCGTGGCCTATCGCTTACCATAGATGCCGATTCTAAGAAGAACGAATATCGCCGCCGCCCACCCATGGCGCCGTCGTGGCAACAGCAGCAACAGCTCGCATCTGAGCACTGCTGCGAGCTCAGCAGGTTCCCAGAAACCCAACGCCACCATCCATGCCCCCTGCCGTGCTCCGTGGGCTCGATTCCGTCGAGGCTGGAGTGTGTTTTGATTTTCGGCCGAAAAAAAGGATTTTGGCCATCTCGGCCTCGGGCGGAAAGTATCTTTAGGCCGAAATTGGCCAAATTTCGCAAATTTTGGTCAAATTGAAGTCAAATTGCAGTCAAAATTTGGTCAAATTTCAGCCGAAATTTTTGAAAATGGCCAAAATTCGGCCATCTCGGCCTAGTGCGAAAAAAAGCTCAAACCGAAAATCAAATTGCGTCGCCAACTGTAAGAAATCTCATACATTGTTATTTTACCTTTGACGCCTTCTTCACATTTCATGTTCTGGAAATAATCATGCGAGATTTGAACTGTTATAGGTATGCCAATAATAACCAGGGTTAAAAATTTCAACGGAATTTCAGTGAAATTTCTGGAATTCCGCATATTTCAATGGGGTCCAAAATATTTTTAACCCTGAAATTTCAAGGCATTTTCAAACTGATTTCAAAATAAATTTAAATTATGTCAGAATTCAATAAAATTAAGTTCAATTTGAAATCTCAAAATCCATAATAAAATTTCGAAATATGGATATTTCATTGAGGTCTAAAATTATGTTGTTTCCGAAACTAAAAAACTTGATGCTAACCATGTAGATGAATGACACCACACATATACGAGGTATGTCAAAGAATGCGATGACATGTAACTTTCTGTTAGTATTATTAATCCAGTTCGGTGACAGAAACATTCTCCATTTTTTCAGGTGAATCCTGACATGGTCTCAGAATTAGAGAAAGCGCGGCTTCCCTTCATGGGCAGGGATGAAAGCGGGAGACGGATGGAGGTATAAATTTTCTTTATAGAATTAGGTAACGCACTAATATTTTTGTTCCTGCAAATACCTAATGTAAAATGCTTTACTGGATACTACAGATTATTGAGCTACCAACTCATAAGCTTTTCGTGGGCACGCAATTTCATCCTGAATTTAACTCCAGGCCTGGAAAGCCATCACCACTTTTCTTAGGTAAAACATCCTCCAAACTACACTTCACTCATATGCTTTTATTTCCGGCAGGGAAAGCTGCACATCGTACTAGTGAGCTACGAGTACAAGATAACGTACATCCTCAAAACTAGCAGAGCTACCGTATTGCCCGACGTCGGCGTCGGGGACATTGAAGGCTAGTTTTGGAACAACTGATATTTTGTAAAGGATGGGTACGAATCAATCTGGTTTATACAACCTTATGTCAAGATTTAGTGTTTGAAACTCCATTTTCAATAATGCGTTCTAACGCATAGTCAATGTCAATTCTCCTTTGTCCAATGACAAAGCATTTTACTATTCTGAGGTCTACACTTCTTGTCAATTCTCTCGTGGAGCAGCAAACAATTTGTGGTTGGTGTGGCGGAGCAATCCTGAGGGCCGATATGACCGTTGGATGCACTGTCCAACCAATCTCAATAAGACATGGGGCTAGACGATCGGACTTTAAACACAACCAATATCCTAACTTCCGAAACAAGTCATCCCAGTGCTCTACAAGGAATTGCGTCTATGGTGTCCCAAATAACTTCTTCTGGGAATCCGAAGAGAAAGGAACCCCATCAAAGATATTTCAAAGTTTTCACTAGATGAAATGTGTTTTGGATTGAGTAGACGGTGAAGACCTAAATCTCAACTTTCACTTTGACACCATTTAATAGTATGTTTTGCCCTATGACTCAAAAGAAAAGAAATAAACTAGAAAACCAAAGTCTTCACTACCATTTTTATAGCTAGGAAAATTCCAAAACATTTCAGGTAGCTCCTACTTTCCATAGTTGACCCAAAGCCATCCAATTATTGGTCACTCACTGCTACATGAAGGAAGTACCATCGTACTATGCTCAAAATGGCCTAAATCTTCACTAGCACATGCACCTTACTACACCATTGCAGCATGAAAAGGTTTCATCCTTATCCACTCAGCAATCTGCTTCTAGGAAAAATCCCGAAGTTACAGATCAGAACTGTTTCTGGCACGGCAAGTGCAGTATGACCATATCCTATATAAACTAGCCCCCTGGGTAACCTACTTGAAGTCAGAGCAGTGCCCTAGATATAATAGGTAGCAAGGCAAAAGGATGCGGTACACACAAAATAGAGAGGAAATATTAAAGTGACAACGCCAAACCCACCAGCAAAATAGAAATATTACTTCCTTCCTATATGGCAGTAACATTGTATGACATTGCATAATAGATGGCTGGAGGATAAGCATTGCATTATAATATAAGCTTAAATTTTGTAATTTGCAAAATTATAGGTAGTTAAACCAAGTTCTCTTTAGGTGATATTTTGATAAAATGGAGGATATTTGCATTCACTTCAGGACATTGACCTCAACATCTCCAAAAATCCCCAAAGTTCAAGTTACCAGCAGGAAAACCCATAAAAATTATGTTCTCTGTAATATAGGTCATATCTGTCAAATCCCCATTCCTGCAACAGGAAAGAAAAGCATGTAACATCTTTTGTTTTCATGTCAGATCCCTAGATTGTATATTACTATGTTTTGAAGATAATAATTCACTTTCAACGATCTAAAGATAATCACACATGTCATTATGCTCAACTCAGCAAAATGTCCATATATATAGCCACATTAACGGTTCCAGTTAAAATAAACAGAGTAAAATCTATTCAAAAAGCAAGCGGCCATGCAACCAGAAGTTGAAATTTAATTGACATGATGAACGCCATCATCCACCAGAAATCATATGATAGTGATAAATATTACACAAAGTTCTATTGTACGCCGAGCTCCGTGGTACCCTCTATTATGTTCGTCCTTTTGTCTCTCGATCTATGTAGCTGGGAGAGTCACGAGCAGAGTCTCGGTCCGAGCTATCCAATCCAAGACCCCGTCGAGTCAAGAGTGACCACTGAAAGGGGATTGTCGCAAGAACTTCTCCACTAATACACAGCCACAACCGGCGAGGGGCTGTCCATCATCGTAGCATCTACCAAGTACCAACTGCACCATCTAGGATGTCCGAGAGTTGTCCCAGAGATCTGTACTAGTGTATATACGTGCTCACATGCATACATGGGTCTACTGATATTGATGGTGCCTTCAAGTACTAAATACCTACTTTGTGGGAGTCAAAATATCTACTGATATCATCGGTTTTTGGGATTCGACGTCAATTGAACGCCCCACACCGTTTGTAATATGTCTAGTACAACACGGTACTAGAATTTGGATCACAATTTAACACATGCAACAAGGAGAGATGCTCTGGTTGAATTGGGTCGACATGATTCTAGTTTAGATTGATGCTATGAAGAGGAAAGTTTGTGAAATCGGCAGCGATGGGGAAGGAGGTGGCTGGCTGCTTGTTTCCTAGATTATTACGGAAAGACGGGAGACGTACGTGGTACAAAATCCTTGTATTTTGATATGCTAGTTTGCGATGGCTAATACATGAATTAGACTGATGAAATTTCTTTACCGGAGGATTAACGTGGAATCTCCTTTGGTGTTCCCAAATAGTAAATACTAGAAGGGCTGGGCGCGCTTTGCTGCGCTATTGAAGTGTTGATATTGTTCGGTTTCTTCAAAAAATAATCACTCTGCTTCAAAGTGTTGGGGTGGTGGCCAGGAGCTGTACGGGGGATATCATTGCCTCATTTTGGGACTTCATTGGATTATGCTCTGGTGTGGATGAAGCGGAGCTTCGAGCATGCCTAGCTGGGCTTTATATTGGTATTTCTCTTAACATGCCTATTATTTTGGAAACTGGTTCTGCGTTCGTGGCTTCTTTCCTAGCAAATGAATGTTGTGACAGATCCTCGCTCATAGACCTCAAGAAGGAAGCACTTAGCATCATCAGGCTTCTGGGAAACTTCAAGTTGTCAAAAATAAATAGAAGGGCCAATGAGATTGCTAAATTTAGTTTCGATAATAGATGTGATGGTTTCTTTTTAATAATTTTCCGCCCTGTGTGGCGCCTGCTGTTATGAACGATTGTAATGACATTTTAATTAATTAATATGTGGACGGGTGTTTTTCAAAAAAAAAGTAAGATGTATTCCTTTTTTGAAAAGTCAAACTTTTTAAGTTTGGTCAAATTTGTAGAGAAATATATCAAAATTAATAATATCAATTTGGTAATTTTTCAATTCATCATTAAATGAATTTTCATAATTTTTTGTTTAATACTGTGGATGTCGATATGTTTGCTCTAAACTTGGTCAAAACTAAAGAAATTTGACTTTCTACAAAACTAATACCCCTTATATTTTGAAACTGATGGAATGTTTAGTTTCAATATCGGTAGCCCCATTGTTTGCATGTGAGCAATATTTTATTTCTATTTTTCTTTTTCTGTTCCTTTCTCTTTCTCTTTTATATTTCTTTTTCCTTCTTTATTTTTATTTTTTTCGTGGATACAAAAATATTCAGAATTTCAAAGATTCGTTCCTGTTTGGTAACATGATCAAAACTTAAAAAAATCCCGCTTTGAAATTTTCTCAACATTCCAAAAATGTTCTCATTTTTAAAAAAATGTTTATGTTTTCCAAAAGTTCTTCGACATTTTTTTATAAATATAATATTTTATAAAATGTTTCATATTTTAAAATAGTATTTTTTTAGTGAAATGTTCACAAATCCAAAAAAATTTCAGCCAAGAATGTATTTTCAAAAATTATGTTGAATGTTCCCCTTTAAAAAAGTAAAAAGTATTTGTGTTTTTATGAAATTTCATGTTTTCCAAATTTTTTTGTGAATTTCAAAAACTATTAATGTTTCTAATTTTGTTCGTGTTTTTCATAAAATATTGAAATTGTCAAAAAAAATATTCGCAATTTTGGAAAATTGCTCGGGATTTAAAAAATTGTTCATGTTTCCAAGAATATCCGCCAATTCATATTTTTTGAATGTTCAAAAAAATAAAAATATATATTTCTAATCTGAGGCTATAGTATTTTCTTGAATATTGCGCTGGCCATTGGTTAGCGGTGCTCGTTCATTCTATGCTGGTTGACTATAGATGAAAGAAATTGTAGGCACACGCCAATAAAAGAGAATATCTTGTTTGGCTTTAATTATCTTATAATGCGATCACGGATCATCTAGTAATACTACTACTCAATTAATAGGTGTCAGACATAGACATATTCATCATACATACTGGGCACCACTAGGGATCTAACTACTTTTTTTTGAGACAATCTCGCGAAGCTTTATTCAAACCACCATAATGTTTACAGGGATGAAATGAATACCGTCGGGTTGGCCCAACCAAACATGGCGGCCAAGCCCTAACCTTAATGCGTGCTTCGCTAGATTGTGAGCTTCAATATTTGAGCTCCTACTTTCATAGACTATATTACATGAAATGAAAGACATTGAATTTAATTGTATTTCCTTGATGATCGCTCCAAAATCAGCAGCAGTTCCACACCTCACATCGCGTACCATTCCTTCACAGTCCGAAGCGAGCTGTATTTGATTTAGATTCAAATCTTCTGCCAGAGCCAGTCCCTCTCGAATAGCCAGAGCCTCCAGTGTCGCCGGATCATCGATGTTATTAAACACTATCGCCGAGGCTCCAAGAAAGACACCATGTTTACTCCGGCACACCGCTCCGACCGCTCCTCCTCGACCCGTGATGACAGCAGCGTCAACATTCAGTTTAGCCAAATAATCTGGAGGTGCAATCCACCTCATACGTCGCTGCTGCTGCTGCACCCTTCTCACATCTGCAGCTTTGTTTGATAGAGCCTGTATTTCCGCCAAGTAAACAGTTATATGCCCATGTATAGCGTGGGGGCTTTTGAAGATATCCTCGTGCATGGCCTTTCTTCGTGCACTCCAGATGGCCCATAACGTCACAACCAACGTCGCAAATTCCACTGATGATAAGGCGTTGTTCATCGCAAAGATCCAATCCTTTGCGTTCTCTTCATGGTGGATGCTCATTTGATATAGGATGTCCTCTGACGATAATGCCCAGGTGCTTCGAGACACCGGACAATTTAGTAAAGCGTGTCTCCATGTATCATGAGCTCCACAAAGATTGCATGAAGAAGTCGTGGCCATATTCCGGCGCTGCAGTACATCACCGGAGGGTATGGAATGTCTCACCAGACGCCACACGAATACGCGGATTTTTGAAGGAACTTGAACTCGCCATAATGATTTCCAACCCGCGCTTTCTGCCTCCACATGCGACGAACTCTCACGTCCTTCCTGCCAGCCCTCTCTATTGTACTTTGTCCGGATTAACATCCGATATGCCGATCCTACTGAGAAGAAACCTCGCTGCTCCTCGTACCAAGCCCAAAAGTCTTCGATCCTTCGTGTGCAAAGTGGTATTTTGAGGATTGCTTCAGTGTCAAAAGGTGTAAATACCGATCGGACAGCTTTCTCCTTCCATGTCGCCGTGGACTGCTCAATCAACTCAGAAACCCTTTGTGGAGGGTTCTGTATTAACGAAGTGATTGGTCTCTTGGCTCGCTCGCGGGATCCAGTTATGGTCCCAGATGCTAGTTGTTTCACCATCTCCTATCCTCCTTACAATTCCTTGCGCCATAATGTCCCGCCCATCTAGAATGGCTCTCCATATTTGTGATGGGTGGTTTCCCAATTCCACATCTAGAAGCGAACAGTTCGGGAAATACGCTGCCTTCAGAATGCATCAGACTAGCATTCATCAGACCAGCCCAACACCGTAGGATGAGACTACCTCTGCCAATTAGATTAGTATAAGAGCGTGGGACTTTTTCCAGGTAGTTTCCTTGTAATCTTTTTTTTGGCGGTAAATTTCCTCGTAGTCAGCTTTACAAAATTAATTGCTCCCAAAAATCACGGTTGGACATAATTTGTAACATGGGTCCACCTTTGTTTCCATATAGTTTTGTTCCTCAAACTAATCACAGCCAAAAATCAAGCAAGGACGTAATCCTGTATTTTGTACTGAACGAAATTCTGTTTTTTCCCTCTACTTTTTTAAGACATTTTCCTAAATTTGCTTCCAGTACATGTTAAATTTGCTTCGATCTAATAAAAAAAGTTAGTAACAATTTATTTTATTTTATTTAGAAACAAAAAAAATTGCATCAATTTGCTATTATTTTCTGTTGTCCGATGTTACTCCACATTACTTCCAACCACCATCGAAGTTTGGTTCGATCAGATTTGATTCAACTTAATTTAGAAAATGTGCTTCCATAATATTTATAGATTTTCTCTAATCATGCTGCTTCCATATATGCTTCCGATATTGGCTCCATGTCCATACAATCACAGGAGTTTCCATGTATGCATGATGCTTCCTTGTATTCCATACTCATTTCCATCATATGTTAAATATATGCTTCCAACAGCACATGCCATGCTTCATAATTCATGGTCACATTTTTCTCACAGCATTGTCATGATTTGTTTTGTGCTATGAAGCATGCGTGGTTGTATTTCAAAGCACAATTTTATTTGGTTGAAGCATGTGAAATGTAGTACCAAGCTACTTATACCATCGCAATGTTAGTGTAAGAAAACAAGCACAAGTTGTTGTATTTCGAAGCACAATTTTATTTGGTTGAAGCATGAGAAATGTAGTACCAAATTACTTATACCATCGCAATGTTAGTGTAAGAACCGAAGCATGGAATATTTTCTTGGAAATGTATCATGTCCAATGTAACACAGATGCATTTAAGTCGTAGTGAGCCATCGGAAACATAGTTTGACAATTGCTGAAGTATGAACAAAATATTTTGAAGCATTACCAACTTACCATGGATGTATAAACAACAAAGCAAATTACACGTAAATGCTTGGAAACATGCCACATATGATACAGAAGCACATATCTGAAACTAAATTGAAGGAAGCACATACATAGGTAGTATGAAAATACACAACATCTGAAGCATTGCGTCTGTGACAATGAAGCACGTCATTCCCACTATTTAAATCCAGTGACGTCAAGGAACAGAAGCATCTGGCAGGGGCATTAGAGACGATGCCGCCCTGAACATGGATTAATTGGGAGCACCATGGATGCAACGGCGCCGGAGAAGAGGCCAACATGGCGGCAAAAGATGATTGTGCCACATACCCACCGTGTCCCATGTCCCAGCTGCCCCTTGATGTCCTTGCCATCACCTCCTACACTCACATCACCCATCTCGTCGCCGTCGTCTCTCTATGCACTGGTGGTATTTGGTAGAAGTGTCAATTTCATGCAATCTCAAGAAAACACAATACTAGAGAAAAATAGAAGCATGGCTAGAATGTCGCAAACTCTATATAGTGAAGAAGCACACATATGACACGTATGAAGCATGGATATTTGGAGTCATATTCATACTGAACAAAGCTTGTAAATAGCGCAAGCACAAATTTTTGAAATTGAGAATTACCAATGCTTTCCACCAATATGTGAGTGCACAACACAGGAAATAAACCAAGATACTGATATACACAAATCTCAGCAAATTATGCTTGGGATCAGCACGCCAACCAGGAATTAAAAAGCAAGACAAACTGATCCAAAACATAGGCAAATAATGATGGGATGGGCAACCCTGCTGTACTCCACTCATGCGGGCCTCGTCCCCGAACCAAGTCGGCACTCCAGCGAGGTGGACGGGAGGACATAACTGCAGGTGGAGCTGAGGCCGATCCAGTGGAGATCAACACGCTGGCGAGGGAGATTGAGATCTCGTTGTTGTTTAGGTCGTGGGCTAGTCCCCGCCCTCGCCTGACGGACGACGCACCAGTGAGGTGGAGCGTATGCCGTAGAGGGCAGATCAGAAAATAATCGGGGCGGCGAGGGGAATGGCGACGAGATGGGGACCTGAATGAGTTTGTTCCGGCTATTAATTTGGGATATGGAGTGATTAAGGGAACGTGGGGCAAAAAATCTGGTTGTTTGCAGCGCGATCTTCCCGGAAGGATTTTCAGCGTGTCTCAGCCGTGAGATAAAAAACGAATCGAGGGTGCTCGAGGGGTCTGACAAATGCTTCGCATCATACGTCTGGAGAGAAGTGTTTCCCATACATAATATGGTGTCTTGCTTTTCCATCAAACAAGCTATGCATTTCGTCTTTACTCCGCTTGCTTCTACAGTTTGCTTTTGTGGACTTTGCTTGGCTGCACTGTCTTGGAGCGCACTCTCAGCAGCCAACATGCTCTTCTGCTACACTTTGACGGGCAGCAAGGCCACCAAGAATGATCCCACTAGTAATCCAAACAAATGCTGTTGCACTCCACTTTGTCAACTTCTTGGCTCTAGTTATCTGGCGCCTGCACGTAGGTAGGTGGGTGAAATGAGATGGCAAGAACTACAGTAATACGTATATAGAGGCTAATTGGTTCACTACCAAAGTTTGGCATTGCCAATATTTGGCAAGCCAACATTTGGCAAAACCAGAAGTTGCCAAAAATTGGTAAATTTTTGAGAGGTGAGCAAGCACCAATTGGTAGCCAACCAATTTTTTTCGATAAAGGGCGTTTTTATTATCTCAAAATGTAGCATCAAGCGATACAAAGCACTTAGAGTACCACCCGGCCTCTGCATAACTAGGATGCACACAGCCAAACAAAAAAAGCTGACAAGAAAAAAAACCCGACAATTCGGCAACAGTAGAGTCCTATAGACCGACACTATGCCTATGTCGAAACGGTTGGTGGACCGATCCGGAGATTATGCTGCCACCCATGTTGGGTAAAAACCTCCATAGCCACCTGCTCCAATCGCGTACACACCGCCTTGAATAGCGGTAGGTACTCCGCACGTTGTAGCATAGACCACATACGAAGCGAGTGCGTACAACGGAAAATAACCTGCAGAGGAGAAGCATTTTTGTCATTAAAAACCAAATCGTTTCTACATAGCCAAAGCGACCATAGTAAGGCGTACGCTCCCACCCTTATTAGCGTTTTGAATCTATTTGAAATACCATCCAACCAATGACCAAAAATATTGGCAACACTTGTGGGCGGATACAAATTTGACGCTATTTGGATGAATGACCACGTAAAATGCGCAAACTTGCATTGGAAAAAAGGTGTTTGATTGTCTCGTCAAGAGTACAAAAACAACACTTCTTACTTCCTGGCCAGTTGCGTCGTGCAAGGTTGTCTTTGGTTAGCACAACACCTCTACGAAGATACCACATGAATATTTTAACTTTTAGTGGAATCTTTGCCTTCCAGATTTTCTTGTTATTGCTCTCCGGTACCTTAGAATGCGTGAGCGCACGATACATAGTCTACCGCGAAAGACCCTGATGTAGTAAGGTTCCAGCGAAACACATCACGCCCTTGCGTCAGGTTAATCAGATCCAGACGGGATAACAGATTATGCCATGACATAAGTCGGGCGCCAACCAAATCCCGCCCGAATGAAATATTCGGCGGGGATGAGCTGAGCACCTGCGCAATAGTATTGTTCTTATCGCGAGCAATGTTGTACAAGGCTGGATATTGTTCTCGGAGACTGGCATTGCCTATCCAGATGTCTTCCCAGAAACGAATCTCTGACCCGTCCTTTATCGCGAAAGACCCAAAGCGAAAGAGTTGTTTCTTTGCTGCCATTAGGCCAGCCCAAAAGTGTGAGTCGCCAGGTTTCCAATATGCCTGAGACACCGCCTTTTGGCCTAGATACTTGTTGCGCAGCATGGTTTGCCAAACACCATCATCAGTAAGAAGTTTGAACAACCATTTACTAAGTAGGGCCTCATTCTTGACCTGCAGGTCATGAATTCCAAGGCCACCTTGGTCTTTCGGCCTACAAACCACGCTCCATTTGGTCAGCCGGTATTTTTTCTTTTCACCATCTCCTTGCCAAAAGAATCTAGACCTAAAATAGTCCAAGCTTTGCAAGACCCCTTTTGGGAGTTGGAAGAAAGAAAGCATATAGAGAACCATATTTGTGAGGATAGAGTTTATCAAAACCAGTCGTCCTCCAACTGAGAGCAACTTGCCTTTCCAACTGCTCAACCGTTTCTCTAGCCGCTCCTCTACATGCTTCCACTCCGCAATGGTGAGACGTCGATAATGACTAGGTATTCCCAGATATTTGATTGGGAATTGGCCAAGTGCGCAACCAAACAGGTCCGCGTAATCGGCCGCTGCCTCCACGGCTTCTCCAAAGCAGAACACTTCGCTTTTATGGAAGTTAATTTTAAGACCTGACATTTGCTCAAACGCTGACAACAGGAGTTTCATGTTTCGAGCCTTGTCCAGGTCATGTTCCATAAAAAGTATTGTGTCATCAGCATATTGCAGAATAGAGAGGCCACCATCCACAAGGTGTGGCACTACCCCAGCAATTTGCCCGTCCTGCTTGGCGCGCTCAATCAGAATAGCCAACATGTCAGCCACAATGTTAAATAACATTGGGGACATGGGGTCACCCTGCCGTAGTCCTTTTTTTATCTGGAAGTAATGACCTACATCATCATTGACTTTGATGGCCACACTACCTCCAGTTACAAAATTTTGGATCCACTTGCACCATTTTTCAGAGAAACCTTTCATCCTTAGGGCCTGTTGGAGAAAAGACCATTTGACCTTGTCATAGGCTTTTTCAAAGTCAATTTTGAATACTACTCCACTTAGGTTTTTCCGATGCATCTCGTGGACGGTTTCATGCAGGATTACTACGCCATCAAGTATATCCCTTCCTTGCATGAAAGCCGTTTGAGATGGTCGCACAACATTGTTAGCTACCGAGTTAAGCCGATTCGTAGCCACTTTGGTGAAAATCTTGAAGCTGACATTAAGGAGGCATATGGGTCTGAACTGCTGGATCCGTTCAGCCTCCTTAATCTTTGGCAACAAGACAATCTCGCCAAAATTAAGCCTAAATAGCTCAAGTCGGTCGGCATGAAGACAATTGAACAACTCCATAAGGTCATCCTTGATGATATCCCAGAAATTCTGATAGAATTCTGCGGGGAAACCATCTGGGCCTGGAGCTTTGTTATGTTCCATTTGGAACACCGCAGCTTTCACCTCCTCTTCCGAGAATGGTGCCGTCAGAATATCGTTTTCTTCTGCCGTGACTTGTGGAATGTCATCTGTTCGGGTCTCGTCGAGGGTGAAATTCCCTTCAGCCGGCGCTCCGAACAGAGATTTGTAGTATTTGGTGATATAATTTTTGAGCTCCTCTTGACCTTCGATCCGCCCCTCATTTGTTGGAGACTATAAATACATTTCTTCCTATGCCGCCCATTAGCGACCAATTGGAAGTATCTTGTATTACTATCACCCATCAAAATGAAATCGGCTTTGGATCTCTGGTAGTATTTGATCTCCTCTTCTCGCAGAAGACGCGCAATCTTCTCATTAGATTGATTTTTTAATTCAATCTCTTGTTGAGATAAGATGCGCGTCTCTGCAATTTTGTCGAGGTCATCAATAATGGTAGAGAGCCGTTGTTTTTCTTTTTTATAAATCCCGTTGGTATGTTTTGCCCATCCAGAGAGGTGTTGCCTCATGGCCCTTATTTTAAAGTTCCATCTCTGAATATGTGTACGACCAACAGCGGGCCTCTCCCAAATATTCTTGATCATGTCTACAAATCCATCCCTATGCATCCATCCCAATTCAAATTTGAAAGGGCGTCGGGTAGCTGGGTTCGTAGAATTAGAATCCAGAATGATGGGTGCATGATCCGATAAAGCCTCAATACGCTCTAGGGCTCGCACGGTTACCAGAGGAAATTTTAATTCCCATTCGGTATCCATGAGTACCCTATCAAGTTTCTCGTATGTCGGCACATGTCGGTTATTAGCCCAAGTGAACTGCCGTCCTGACATACTAGCCTCCCGAAGATCCAAACTGTCTATGACAGCATTGAATAGAAAAGGCCAATGAGTGTCAAAACAGTCATTATTTTTCTCTTCCTGATACCTAAGGATATTAAAGTCCCCTCCAATAAGCATTGGATGCGGGTTATCCTTAGCCAGATTTACCAATTCCCGAAGGAAAGCGGACTTATGCTCATCTTGGGCAGCCCCATAGACCGCGACAAGAGTCCATGTAAAATTATCAGCTCTGTTTCTTAGGTGAAATTTTATATGAAATTCACCGATCGAAAAGGCTAACAAGTCCATGACTGTTGTCAGTATCCCAAGAAGGATTCCTCCAGACCTTCCACGAGCTGGTAGACTATGCCATGTGTATTCGAAACCACCTGATAGGTGATCAAGGACATGCGGGCGAAAGTCACACTTACCAGCCTCGGAAATTGCCACAAAATCCAAACCATGTTCCCGTACACAATCACCTATGTGTTTATGTTTAGCCAAGTCCGAGAGACCTCTGCTATTCCAAAACATGCCTCTCATGTGGAAACTCGGATTGGTGTGGAACTCTTCGCCTTCTTGGGCGGCTTTTGTTTCTTTTTAGAGGCATGTGATTTAGATTTCCGCGAAGACGCTGTGAAGTCACATAACATTGACCCAGGTCTTGCGTCATCCAATACAACCTCGGTAACCTCACCAACCAAGTGGGAGATTAGCGGACCATCATATTTGGCATCCGCTTCATCATCGTCCTCGGTTTCTGGGTCAGGAATGGTGGTATTACACTTCGGAGAAACCTTTAAACGGTCGATCTCCATATGTTTAAGTACCCCAACCGACAGATTAATATCATTATCATTCTTTCCCATAGAGACCCCCACGTTATATAAGCTGTTATTAATGCGAGTATCCGAAAAAGAAAGAAATGATTTAACGGGAGAGGTACCTGGCGTGGAGTCCAAATTCCTTGAGGCATGGCGGCGCATTGCCTTCGCTAGTGCATGCTCATCTGTCGGAGAAGAACCATCCGCCGAGACTGGGTGGCGATTACTACGTCGAAGGGGCGAAGCCAATCCTCCAGACATAGTACCCTCCGGTGTTGCCGAGTGGGCCATCGGTGAAGGCTGCGGAATCACCCTTGTCCCAGAGGTCGGTGAAGAAGAACGTGCTGCCGATCCCACCAAATCAGTCGCAATGGGTGTCGTGGCAGAAAGACCCGAACGAGCCGCCGGTGGACTGAGAGGAACTATAGCGACCGGAGCGCGAACTGAGGAAGGTGTCGCAGACCCCGTCACCATGCCTTGCACTCGTACGGGAGCAAAAGCGGGAGCATGCAAAACATGCGTTGCGCCCGCGTCCATGGCTGACTGCCCGAGCGTCGCCTGCTCAAGGTCTGCCGGCTGATGCACCTGAGACGGGACAACCGCTTGTGGGTTTAAGGGTGTGCATGCACCCGCTGACCGCCCTGTAGCAGCGGCCACAGCTGGCTGCATACGAGCGGCCACATCATGCACGTCTTGTGGCTGCATGGTCTCTACCTGCACATGCATGTGTGTAGCTCCCTGGGCTGTAGGAGCGTTGGATGTTGCCAATGCTTGAGCAGACGCGGTTGGCACAAGAAATGTAGCCGAAACATCAACTATAGCTGCAACGTCTTGCACAGGATTATGCAGAACATTGACTTGTGGTGGCACTGTAGCATGTTGAAAGCCCAAATAAGTAGTCTGCATGGGAACAACAGTGGAGACAGATTGAGCTCCACACGTCGTATTACCACCATTCATTTGGACCTTTTTTGCTCGCTTGCTAGCATCCCTATCTGGCATATCCTCATCCCGGTTAGCACCATCATCATGCCCATCATCATGGTTTTCCCAAATCCGAGGAATAAAGTCATCATCCGGAACAAAATCACCCTCCTCCAGCACAAACCGAAAGGCATATCCATTAAGCTTGACATAAACATCAGAGGAGACCGAGCTTTCATCAGACCCATCATGTTTGACGAAAATATCCATGTTATGAACAGCCACCTGGATCCGCACAATACCGTGACGGCGCAAGCAAACCAAGTCAACATCCTGAGTGGCGCCAATAACTGATCCCACCGCCCACAGACCAAGGAAATGGCGAAGAGCTGGCGGTACTCCGGTGACGTGCACCCAAACAGGCTGCAAGGGAAGTAGCGACGGAACCTCCTCGATTTTCCATTCACTAAAAGTGATCTTCTCGTCATGTGATTTAACATTATACTCAAACGCTGCCACACGCTGCAAAATTTCCACTGAAGGGAAAGAAACCAAGAAAGCATTTGCTCCATGAGGCATGGCTTCCCACTTCCACGAAGTTTGGACCGCAGCGATCTTTGCAACCTCAGCCTCCACCACAGAAGAAGACAAGGAACCACCCGAAATCGTAACCAAAGCAGTCGGCAAAGTAGGTGGGGCAAGATTCTCCTTAAAGAGTGAGTCCGGAAGCTGTACAAACATTGCATTAACTAAACCACAACCACCGAGGGAGGCGGTTGGCCTTGGTTGCTTGAGAACCGGGCAGCGGTGCAGAGGATGCTTGTAGTTGTTACAAATGTGACAGTAATGAACCACCGTGCAATCCTTAGACATATGATCATCTGACCTGCATTTAAAACACCAAAAACCAGTCTTTTTACCCTTCGGTAGATGTCCAGTAGTGTCAATAGTGGTTGGCGTCGCCGCATTAGCGTGTATGGCTGATTGAGTTTGAGCATTGGGGGCCGCCGTCACTGACGCTGGCGGGAACGCCGGCGTAGAACGCGCAGCCGTGGGGGCAGCGCCGGCAGTAGCATCACGACGTCCCCCCTTGCGCTTGCTCTTGGGACGCCGGGCGGGAGGTGCATCCGGCGCTTGCTGGTTGTTAACACCAAAGATGACCGGTGCCGGAGCCGAGGCCCGCTGGACGGACGGGGCAGCGGTGGAGGTCGACGCCAGCAATGCTCCGAAGCGAATAGGTCCAGCAGCCACACCAAAGCCGGCCGAGAGTCCAGGGTTTGATGCAAAAGCTGGACCTGTTTGTCCCACGGGTGGAGCCCCCTTGGACGGGTTGCCGCCCCGGCCGGTCATCGGCGGCGCAGAAGCCTGGCGCAGAACGTCGGCGTACGATGGCGGCGGCGGAACACGTGAAGTCGATCCGAGCAGATGTGAAACCGTGGTGCTAGGGCGTCTCGATGCCCTGTACTGAAACAGATCGCCTCGACGAAGCGTACGGCCCAGCCGCGAGGCCTGCATGGCCTTGCTCACGCAGGGCCCACGAGCATGCAACGAGCCCGAGTCCTGAGTCAGCGCAGTTTGAAACGCGGGATCGTCGCCTGCCGTAGAAGGCGCTGCCGTTTCTTCCTGCTGATTCAGAGACGCCGAAGATGGCGCACCCGCAAGTGAAGCCGGCAGGAACGCGGCCAGCGCCACCGGCGGCGTGATCCTGGGGCGTGGAAGCGGCCCCCTCCATGGCCTGATGCAGAACCCGCGTCTCTGCCGCGCTGGCGCCGGCGACGGCCTCGACACGGCCGGCGATTTGTCACACTCAGCATGCATCTCCTCCCTGCACGAAAACGGCGGATCGTGAGCAGAATCGGCATTTACCTTGCTGCCTGAGGTGGATCCCTTCTCCCAAACTCTGGATGCCGGCGTAGGGTACCCGACGTCGTTCCAGAACTCCTGAAGGAGCTCGGCGTCCGTCTTCTTCCTCCGATGCCGTACGACCGACCAGGATCCATCCGAGGCGTCAACGCTTCCAGGATCTTCATCACCGGCAAGGACAGCGTTCACCACCTCATTCGCCACACATCCCGCCTCCGAGACCTCAACCATCTCCTCTCCGCTCTCGGCCAAGGCCTCAAACCTCGACCCCGAGTGCGACGAGGATGCCGGCGAAGTTGATCGTGACGCTGGCGATAGGACCCCAGGGGCTAGCGTCAGCCGTCGCCGATCCGTGAAGACGCGAGCGCCGATGCGCACAACGCATTCAAGAAGCACCATCTCCTTCCCCTTCTCGATCTTCTCGCCCGAGCGTAGATGACGCCCCTCCACGATCTTACCGTCGCCATTCCGAAGGAAACAAAGACCAGGCCGATCTAGGAACAGCGATCCATCGTGCCATTCCTGCGAGCCATCTAGAGCGGCAGTGGAGAACTTCGCCGCCCAGCGCAGCGTGGGGAGGGAGTCCGGTGGTTTCGCCAGCGCACCGGATAGTCTACCGAGCCGCCTTGGAATTTCTCTAGCCAACCAATTGAGAGCCAAATTTTTAGACTTGCCAACAATTGGCATGCCAATTATTGGCACCAATACTCCCTCCGTCTCAAAATATATGTCTCAATTTTAGTACAATTTTGTACTAGCTCCAGTACAAAGTTGAGACACTTATTTCAGGACGGAGGGGGTATATATCAACTCGTGTGGCAGAGGAGAAACAGAGCAAATATTTATGTCTGCATATGGCTAATATATATTGTACATACCATTGCGGGTCATGTGGTCTTGGCTTGACTTGAGTGCAGAGAGTGTTGAGCACATGTTTGTCTGGCCGGGAAGCCATGGAACTGGCCTGGGCTAGAGCCACGAGATCGTACAACTCCTCCTTCTTCTGCTGGATTTGGGCTGCGCAAGGCACCCTTTCTCCAAGGGAGGAGGAGTGGGTCTGGAAAGCTGGAAACACAGAAGGAGCATTGAGATTTGATGATGACCAAATAATCTTAGACATGAGATGTGGTGCAAGTACAGCGTAGATCAATATAACAGTTTCTGCAATACAATACTAGCAACGGGAGATGAGATCGGAGAGGGAAGCTACCTGCTCGGTGTGCACGAGCCGGCGAAGATGCCCCGCCGCCGGGCGCAGGACCCTCGTCGCTGCTGAGCGGAGGGAAGCCGCCATCGTCGCTCGCAGGCCTGCAAACAAACAAGAGGGCTGCTGGTTAGGGTTTGCCTTCCGCTGCACCGGGCCAGTATATAGCGAGCAGGCCCCAAATACGAGGAGTTTTTTGTGTCGGAACGGAACGGAACGGAACACATGTTTGTTCCGTCGTCTCGTTTCGGACCTGGCCTCTCTCTTCCTCCTTGTGTTCACTTTCCAAATCCCTTTCCTAGGATTAAGCCGTAGATTCTTCCCAAATCGTATCTTGTCTTGATCCAGTACCCTCTTCTTCTTCTCCTTAGTGCAGTTGTGCTTGACGAACAAAGAAAAATTATCAGCATGACGAGGATGATGTTTTGTCTGACATAGCATGCAGGAAGAGGGAAGCTGTTTCTGCGGCTGGGACACTTCCTGACGAGACTAGATCGTACAAGGAGCAGCAACTATCAGCATGACTGAGCGGATGGAGAAAGTGTGCCGACATCTTGATCGCTGCGGGCCGGCGGTCGACGTCGCCTATGCCGTCCTCGTCGTGCCAGCCAGGGAGGCAATGTTGCAAAGGCGCTCAACGTCATCCGGACGTGCCGCAGGCTGGCGCGACTCGGCATTCTGTCCGCCGGCGTCCTGCCACGGGGAGCCTCCTACGTCGCCATCAAGATCCACCACGACGTTGACTCGGACGACGCCAACTCTTCCGACAACGCCATTGTCGCCGCCGATGACGGCGCCGGCTCATTCAAGCGTCCGACGCCGAGCGCGGCATCCGCAGGGAACACGAACCCGAAACCCTAGCCCAAGAGCTTCTTCAGCCACGTCTAGGACGCGCTCAAGGACGTCTTCCTCATCGTGCTCCTCGTCTCCCTTGGCTTCGGCATCAAGGAGCACGGCCTCAAGGACGGAGGGTACAACGGCGGCAGCATCTTCCTCGCGGTGTTCCTCGTCTCGTCGCTGCCGTGTCCGCTGTCAGCAACCGCACCACACCAGGCCAGGCAACGACCCCAGCGGTTTCGTGGCACGAGTTCCACGCCATGTCGCTGGGGCAGAAGGGCCACCCACGACGCGCCATCGCTCAAGGAGGCCGGCGTCGGGCTGTAACCGGCGACGGCACCAACGACGCGCCGGTGCTCAAGGAGGCCGGCGTCGGGCTGTCCAGGGCACCAAGGTGGCCAAGGAGAGCTCCGACATCATCATCCTCAACGACAACTTGGACACGGTGCTGACATGTTGGCAATAATCTTGCCTTAATCTCACAATGTCACGGCATGAGCTCCAGCACTACACCTCGGCACCACCTCTCCCATCAACGACCTCATTCCGCCACCTTGCTGACAACATGCAATGCGCCTCCTTGCTTTGCCATGTTGTGCCACCGCCATTACTTGTCCTCTGCCTTTCACTCTGTTCGCACCATACTACGTATACTTGCTTGCAATAGATCTTCTCTCCACTGTTTGCACACCTCCTCGCTTTACGATGGCTTCACCTATCATTGTCCGCCTTCGTCATCACACCGAACCCACACTGGTCGCAACCAGAACGCTCCACGAGGACATGGACATGACTCACGGAACACCGTGCACACCGCTTGAACTCCAACGAATCATCACCAAGACGAGCACTTGATCCTCCGTGTCGCTGCACCACCCAGCAACTTCACGCCACGCGCTGGGGACACTGAGTCTACAACAACATCCGGAAGTTGATCCAGTTCCAGCTCACCGTCAACGTCGCAGCCCTCGTCATCAACTTTGTGTCAGCGATCACCACGGGCAAGATGCCGCTCACCATCGTGCAGCTCCTGCGGGTGAACCTGATCATGAACACCATGGGCGCTCTGGCGCTGGCCACGGATACGCCTACCAAGACGCTCATGGACCGCCCGCCCATTGGCCGCACGGCGCCGCTCACCAGCAACCTCGCCGTGCAGGCGGCGTTCCAGATCGCCGTGCTGCTGGCACTCCAGTACCAGGGCCGGGACCTCTTCGGCACTGATGAGAAGGTCAACAGCACCATGATCTTCGGCGTGTTCGTGCTCTGGTAGGTGTTCAACCAGTTCAACACGCGGGAGGTTGAGAAGAAGAACGTGTTCGCCGGGTCGGGGTGCTCAAGAACAGGATGATGTTCCTGGTCATCATCGCCGTCGCCGAGACGCTCGTCCTGCAGGTGGTCATGGTCGAGGTTGCCGGCACCAAGAGGCTGAGATTGGGACAGTGGGGCGTCTGTGTTGGAATAAGCCACGGCTTGATGCGGTCGGCCTTATTGGGTGCGCGCGGGACGTGCGGGCCGCACAGATGCGGTCAGGCTGACGCATCAGATACGCGCAGGACATGCGGGACGCAGCGGCTGCGTGGCGTATATGTGTGTATGGGCGGTGTGTGGCCGCGTCAAGGTTCGTAGGTGCGTGTGTATGCGTGAGTCCGTGTGCGTGCGTGTGTTGGAATTAGCTAGCTTGACGTGCATGTAGCGTGGAGGAGCTGTGCATGCACCATGCAGTATGGAGGCCTTTACAATCAGATGGATCGAGCCGCGTCGAGCGCGTTGTGTGCGCCTCGTGCGCGCGCCCGGTTCGTGCCGCCGTAGAGCGCTGTGCGCGTCGTGCGCGCTGGCCGGGCGGATCGCTCGCTCCGCTACGTGCATGTATGCGCAGGAGACGTGGGCGCTGCGTAGCTGCAGGACTACAAAGCCGTGGACGCGACCATGTATTTGTTGAGAAGAGTTGGTGCTCTTGGAAGAAAAACCGGGCTGTGTGCGGCCGGATGAAACTCCAGTGTACCTTGCTCCTTCTGCCTCTAGTCTTGAGTGAGAGAGAGAGAGCGGCAACAACAGTCTGCCTCATCATCGTTGTCGTGTCGTGGCCCATCAGCTGGGCTGTCAAGTTCATCCCCGTGCCGGAGCCGCAAACCGTCGTGATCCATACTGCAGTGATCATATTTCACATACTCCCTCCATTCACTCTATAAGTCATTTCACACAACTGAAATTAACCTGTTTTACATGATGTCTGAAATGTCTACAAAGCCTTATAAAAATGAACATAGAAAGTAGCTTAATTAGGTGATTCTTTCATACATTCTTTCTGTGACAAGTTCTTTCATACACTGTTAGTCATTAGCAAAAGGGCTTATGCATTGCAGCGGGTTAACAAAACTATGTATTAGCCACTTATCACAACGAGTATTGAGTGTGTGCAGCTACTGTTGATGTGCACTTATTAGATAGAGTAAAATACACTGGTGGTTCTAAAAGTATTTCAAGTGTGTCAAGTACGTCCTAAAAGTTTGAAAATAAACTAATCATGTCTAACATATGCTTTTAGAATTCCCCGTCGTCGACTTCTAGGTAGCTTTTAGAATTCCTCATGTCTAATGCATACTTACATGATTAACAAATTGCGTCTTCCTCCCTCTTTCCAATGAGTGATAAGCACCATGTCCACTAATGATATATCGATATAGAGAACTCAAAGAGTACTTGTAAGCTGCAATACTTCTAGGTATCTTTTGAAAAAGGAGATGATTGGTGTATTTTATTTCATTTCTTAGATTTAAAAAACAGATTAGCTATCTCTTGATTCTCTTATTTCAACTTTCACATGTAAAAGAACTTAGAGAAAAAGGTACGTTTTGTGAAGAAAGTAACTTAATGAAAAAACAAAAATGTAGATACGAAAATAGGGCACAGGAAACAAAGATCAACCTCCCCATAGACAAATCCTTTTTTGGAGTATTCGACAAATGCAATCTTGTCAAATATCTCTAAAAAATTCCACAATACATCATCGATGTGGCCTGCCACATAACTTGCAACACTCATGAATGAACTATCAAACTTTAGTGGATGCAAGATTCAAAAAGGAGTTACCGATTGTTACATGAAAATATTTCAAGGCTATTTTCTGAGCACATTTTGGAATATGTGATGTCAATAAATCTACATCCGGAATCTTGTACTGGTCTCCATGAGAATTTTGAAGTCATGAACCTACATGTTCTAGCAATCAGAGCAGAACTAATAATTTGCTTTTCACTCAAGCTATCTTACTTAGATGAAGCAACTGTAGAAATATACCTTATCCTAAGCTAATCTCGAGCTGAATTTGTTCGCTGTAACTTTCTCTGTTTGTGGACTTAATTTTGCCTTTTCAATGGATGATGGAGGCTTTCCAACTAATTAATTGTGGTGGAAGGTGGAGCTGCCGTCAACACAATTTTCTCGACGCCGCTTGATCCGATTCTTCTCGAGTGATTGCGTTTTCTGGCTCCTCTTTGGTTTGTTCTTGCACCGCCAATGATGGCGGGCCAAGCGTGAGTGGTGGCAGGTCGCGAAGGTTGATGTGCTGTGGTGACCCAGCATACCGTTGCATGATATAATATGCAAATCGTTATATAATGCCCTCATGAACCTTATATCCCTCAGGAGGTAAAATCACCTTCACTCTGTTTGCTAGAACCTTCGTAGCAATCTTATAGAAAACGTTACAAATACTTATAAGACGAAATTGGGAGAGTAACTCCGATGAATTTACCTTAGGGACCATAATAATAATAGCGTCATTAACACCATCCGGTGAAACCATGCCAGTAAGAAAATCCTTGACAGCCCGGTATGTATCATCACGAAGCAAAGACCAGTGTCTTTAATAGAATATAGAGGTCCGTCTGGACCCGGCGATTTTGTGGGTCCCATCTGAAACAGTGCTCTTTCAATCTCCTCGTCAGAAACCTCTCTGCCCGTCAGACGTACGTTCATGTCATCAGAAACCGAACTCTTCATGTGACGCAAAATGGGCCAATAGCTCCTGTGCGACGTTTTTCATGCGAATTGGAAGGAGTGCGATGTTGTTGGAATGAATGGCTGTGATGCGACGTCTTTGAAGCCAACAATAGCTCCAATGGGACATGGCTCTGTTTAACCGTGAAATGAAAAACACGAGGGGTTAGCGATTTGAGTTATGACACGCGGAACCCACCAGTTACTCGCATGCGGGTGGGACCCACAACTTATCCACACAAGCATGCCCGTGCTCATTAGCGTGCCCCGACCCGAGCCAGCCCGCCCCCCTCCATTGCTTGCCCTGCCCCTTTCCTTTCCCACCTTCTTCCTCTGCTCCGGCAACGAAGCGCGCCGCCGGCGAGTGACGTCTAGCTCGACTTCGGCCACCCGCCAATCATGGACGCAGTACGGTCCACTGCCGTTGACTAGATGCCCCGATTGCCCGCGCATGGTGCCTCTCAAGCGTTTGACTTGTGTGAGGGAAGAAAATGGCAACCGTGGGCGCGAGTTTGTGAAATGTTTGAGCAAGCCACAACCGGGGCAGGTTAGATCTGTGTTCTTGACCAATCCTATGGTCTAATTTCTCCCGATTTCTTTCTTTTTTCCTCGAATTAGGGCGGTGGATCTGGGTGGTGGATCTAGGATTCATGCGCCGCCGGCCCCCTGCTTTTCAGGTTCTGAAGAAATGTGGGCATTTTGAGTGGCTCGATGACTATGTTGAAAGGTTGAAATTGAAGGGATCAACCCCAGTCCAAGAGCTCAATTTTGGTGGGCGGCTTGCCGTGGAACAAGCCCCCACTTTGGAGGACAGAGCCGATCCGATGATGCACAGTGCAGAACTGAAGTGTGAATTGAAGAAAATCGGCAAGCAACTAAAACATCTGATCGATTTGAAGCAGGAAGCAAATATGATGGCTGGAGCATTTTATGGTTGTGTCATTGCTATGGGTTTATTTTACTTGATGTTCATCAATCGCTAGAATTTGTTAGAGTTTCAGTTAGTTAGTCAGCTAGTTTCAGGGGTGCCCAGTAGTTTGAGTTAGCCAGGGATCATTTGTTAGATGAATTTGAATTTGTGTGAAGCAAAACTTGCTTGAATTATTGTAATGATATTCTCAAGGGCTCTATTCAGTGTTCATGCTCTGTTTCCTCTGCTTTTGTTCTTCAGTTAACAGAGTACACCCGCGTAGATGTTGGGCCTGCCGAATGGATGTTGGGCCGTTAGAAAATGGGCCCTGAGAAAATAACCATGCCCAAATAGAGACCAGTCCACCCGCGTAGGGGCACCAGCCCACCCGCGTAGGGGCACCAGCCCGCCTCTAACTTCGGCAAATAAAATGTTACTTATTTTTTACTTTGGCCTTTTTCTTGCACTAAATTTTGTGATGGATCATTTTTTATTGCACTAAAACTAAATGTTATCCACCCGCGTAGGGGCACCAGCCCACCTGCGTAGGGGCACCAGCCCGCCTCTAACTTCGGCAAATAAAATGTTACTTATTTTTTACTTTGGCCTTTTTCTTGCACTAAATTTTGTGATGGATCATTTTTTGATGCACTAAAACTAAATGTTAATTGTTTTTCTGCATGTCTACGGTTCCATGAACTAAATGAGTTGCATGCTTGCATGAAGTAAATTAGTTTGCATTTCCTAGTTGCATGTACATAGTGGGTTTGCATAGGCCTCCTAGTTTCATGTCCATGGTTTGGCCAATATTTTGAAGATGGTGTGTGTGGTGATTGTGTTGGGGAACGTTGCAGAATATAAAAATTTTCTACGGTTTCACCAAGATCAATTTATGAGTTCATCTAGCAATGAGAGAGAGGAGTGCATCTACATACCCTTGTAGATCGTGAGCGGAAGCATTCAAGAGAACGGGGTTGAGGGAGTCGTACTCGTCGTGATCCAAATCACCGATGATCCTAGTGTTGAACGGACAGCACCTCCACGTTCAACACACGTACGGTTGGGGAAGACGTCTCCTCCTTCTTGATCCAGCAAGCGGAAAGGAGAGGTTGATGGGGATCCAGCAGCACGGCGGCGTGGTGGTGGATGCAGCAGGGATCCCGGCAGGGCTACGCCAAGCGTTTGCGAGAGGGAGAGGTGTAGCAAGGGGGAAGGGAGGCGCCAAGTGCATGGGTGCGGCTGCACTCCCTCCCCCCTCTATATATAGGGCCCCTAGGGGGGGCGCTGGCCCTAGGAGATTGGATCTCCAAGGGGGGCGGCGGCCAAGGGGGTGGCTTGCCCCCCAAGGCAAGTGGAGGCGCCCCCCACCCCCAGGGTTTCCAACCCTAGGCGCAGGGGGGCCAAGGGGGGGCACACCAGCCCACCAGGGGCTGGTTCCCCTCCTACTTCAGCCCTTGGGGCCCTCCGGGATAGGTGGCCCCACCCGGTGGACCCCCGGAACCCTTCCGGTGGTCCCGGTACAATATCGGTAATCCCCGAAACTTTCCCGATGGCCGAAACTTGACTTCCTATATATAATTCTTTACCTCCGGACCATTCTGGAACTCCTCCTGATGTCCGGGATCTCATTTGGGAGTCCGAACAACTTTCGGGTTACTGCATACTCATATCTCTACAACCCTAGCATCACCGAACCTTAAGTGTGTAGACCCTACGGGTTCGGGAGACATGCAGACATGACCGAGACACCTCTCCGGTCAATAACCAACAGCGGGATCTGGATACCCATGTTGGCTCCCACATGCTCCTCGATGATCTCATCGGATGAACCACGATGTCGAGGATTCAAGCAACCCCGTATACAATTCCCTTTGTCAATCGGTACGTTACTTGCCCGAGACTCGATCGTCGGTATCGCAATACCTCGTTTAATCTCGTTACCGGCAAGTCACTTTACTCGTACCGTAATGCATGATCCCGTGACCAGACACTTGGTCACATTGAGCTCATTATGATGATGCATTACCGAGTGGGCCCAGAGATACCTCTCCGTCATACAAGTGACAAATCCCAGCCTCGATTCGTGCCAACCCAACAGACACTTTCGGAGATACCCGTAGTGTACCTTTATAGTCACCTAGTTACATTGTGACGTTTGGCACACCCAAAGCACTACTGCGGTGTCCGGGAGTTGCACAATCTCATGGTCTAAGGAAATGATACTTGACATTTGGAAAAGCTCTAGCTAAACGAACTACACGATCTTTGAGCTATGCTTAGGATTGGGTCTTGTCCATCACATCATTCTCCTAATGATGTGATCCCGTTATCAATGACATCCAATGTCCATAGTTAGGAAACCATGACTATCTATTGATCAACGAGCTAGTCAACTAGAGGCTCACTAGGGACATGTTGTGGTCTATGTATTCACACGTGTATTATGATTTCCAGATAATACAATTATAGCATGAATAACAGACAATTATCATGAACAAAGAAATATAATAATAACCATTTTATTATTGCCTCTAGGGCATATTTCCAACAGTCTCCCACTTGCACTAGAGTTCAATAATCTAGTTACATTGTGATGAATCGAACACCCATGGAATTCTGGTGTTGATCATGTTTTCCCTAGGGAGAGGTTTAGTCAACAGATCTGCTACATTCAGGTCCGTATGTACTTTACAAATATCTATGTCTCCATCTTGAACATTTTCACGAATGGAGTTGAAGCGACGCTTGATGTGCCTGGTCTTCTTGTGAAACCTGGGCTCCTTGGCAAGTGCAATAGCTCCAGTGTTGTCACAGAAGAGTTTGATCGGCCCTGACGCATTGGGTATGACTCCTAGGTCGGTGATGAACTCCTTCACCCAGATTGCTTCATGCCCTGCCTCCGAGGCTGCCATGTACTCCGCTTCACATGTAGATCCTGCCATGATGCTTTGCTTGCAAGTGCACCAGCTTACTGCCCCACCATTTAAAATATACACGTATCCGGTTTGTGACTTAGAGTCATCCAGATCTGTGTCGAAGCTAGTGTCGACGTAACCCTTTACGACGAGCTCTTCATCACCTCCATAGATGAGAAACATGTCCTTTGTCCTTTTCAGGTACTTCAGGATATTTTTGACCGCTGTCCAGTGTTCCTTGCCGGGATTACTTTGGTACCTTCCTACCAAACTTACGGCAAGGTTTACATCAGGTCTAGTACACAGCATGGCATACATAATAGATCCTATGGCCGAGGCATAGGGGATGACACTCATCTCTTATTTATCTTCTGCCGTGGTCGGGCATTGAGCCGAGCTCAATCTTACACCTTGCAATACAGGCAAGAACCCTTTCTTGGACTGATCCATATTGAACTTCTTCAATATCTTATCAAGGTATGTGCTTTGTGAAAGACCTATGAGGCGTCTTGATCTATCTCTATAGATCTTGATGCCTAATATGTAAGCAGCTTCTCCAAGGTCCTTCATTGAAAAGCACTTATTCAAGTAGGCCTTAATGCTATCCAAAAGTTCTATATCATTTCCCATCAAAAGTATGTCATCTACATATTAATATGAGAAATGCTACAGAGCTCCCACTCACTTTCTTGTAAACGCAGGCTTCTCCATAAGTCTGCATAAACCCAAACGCTTTGATCATCTCATCAAAGCGAATGTTCCAACTCCGAGATGCTTGCACCAGCCCATAAATGGATCGCTGGAGCTTGCATACCTTGTTAGCATTCTCGGGATCGACAAAACCTTCCGGCTGCATCATATATAGTTCTTCCTTAAGATTGCCGTTAAGGAATGCCGTTTTGACGTCCATTTAACATATCTCATAATCATAGTATGCGGCAATTGCTAACATGATTCGGACAGACTTCAGCTTCGCTACTGGAGAGAAAGTCTCATCGTAGTCAACCCCTTGAACTTGCCGATAACCCTTAGCGACAAGTCAAGCTTTATAGATGGTAACATTACCATCCGCGTCCGTCTTCTTCTTAAAGATCCATTTGTTTTCTATCGCTCGCCGATCATCGGGCAAGTCTGTCAAAGTCCATACTTTGTTTTCATACATGGATTCTATCTCGGATTGCAAGGCTTCAAGCCATTTGTTGGAATCTGGGCCCGCCATCGCTTCTTCATAGTTCGAAGGTTCACCGTTGTCTAACAACATGATTTCCAGGACAGGGTTCCCATACCACTCTGGTGTGGAACGTGTCCTTGTGGACCTACGAAGTTCAGTAGCAACTTGATCCGAAGTACCTTGATCATCATCATTGATTTCCTCTCCAGTTGGTGTAGGCACCACAGGAACATCTTCCTGAGCTGTGCTACTTACCGGTTCAAGAGGTAGTACTTCATCAAGTTCCACTTTCCTCCCACTTACTTCTCTCGAGAGAAACTCTTTCTCCAGAAAGGACCCGTTCTTGGCAACAAAGATCTTGCCTTCGGATCTAAGGTAGAAGGTAGACCCAATGGTTTCCTTAGGGTATCCTATGAAGACGCATTTTTCCGACTTGGGTTTGAGCTTTTCAGGTTGAAGTTTCTTGACATAAGCATCGCATCCCCAAACTTTTAGAAACGACAGCTTAGGTTTCTTCCCAAACCATAATTCATACGGTGTCGTCTCAACGGATTTAGACGGTGCCCTATTTAAAGTGAATGTAGCTGTCTCTAGAACGTGTCCCCAAAATGATAGCGGTAAATCGGTAAGAGACATCATAGATCGCACCATATCCAATAGAGTGTGATTATGACGTTCGGACACACCGTTACGCTGAGGTGTTCTAGGTGGCGTGAGTTGTGAAACGATTCCACATTTCCTTAAGTGCGTACCCAATTCGGGACTTAAATATTCTCCTCCACGATCTGATCGTAAGAACTTTATTTTTCGGTCACGTTGATTCTCTACCTCATTCTGAAATTCCTTGAACTTTTCAAAGGTCTCAGACTTATGTTTCATCAAGTAAACATACCCATATCTACTTAAGTCATCAGTGAGAGTGAGAACATAACGATATCCTCCGCGAGCCTCTACTCTCATTGGACCGCACACATCAGTATGTATGATTTCCAATAAGTTGGTTGCTCGCTCCATTGTTCCGGAGAACGGAGTCTTGGTCATTTTGCCCATGAGGCATGGTTCGCATGTGTCAAATGATTCATAATCGAGAGACTCTAAAAGTCCATCAGCATGGAGCTTCTTCATGCGCTTAACACCAATGTGACCAAGGCGGCAGTGCCACAAGTATGTGGGACTATCGTTATCAACTTTACATCTTTTGGTATTCACACTATGAATATGTGTAACATCACGTTCGAGATTCATCAAGAATAAACCATTGACCATCGGGGCATGACCATAAAACATATCTCTCATATAAATAGAACAACCATTATTCTCGGATTTAAATGAGTATCCATCTCGTATTAAACGAGATCCAAATACAATGTTCATGCTCAAAGCTGGCACTAAATAACAATTATTGAGGTTTAAAACTAATCCCATAGGTAAATGTAGAGGTAGCGTGCCGACGGCGATCACATCGACTCTGGAACCATTCCCGACACGCATCGTCACCTCGTCCTTCGCCACTCTCCGCTTATTCCGTAGCTCCTGCTTTGAGTTACAAATATGAGCAACGGCACCGGCATCAAATACCCAGGAGCTACTACGAGCACTGGTAAGGTACACATCAATTACATGTATATCACATATACCTTTAGTGTTGCCGGCCTTCTTGTCCGCTAAGTATTTGGGGCAGTTCCGCATCCAGTGACCCTTCCCTTTGCAATAAAAGCACTCAGTCTCAGGCTTGGGTCCATTCTTTGAGTTCTTCCCGGCAGCCGGCTTACCGGGCGCGGCAACCTCCTTGTCGTCCTTCTTGAAGTTCTTCTTACCCTTGCCTTTCTTGAACTTAGTGGTTTTATTCACCATCAACACTTGATGTTCCTTTTTGATTTCTACCTCTGCTGATTTCAGCATTGAATATACTTCAGGAATGGTCTTTTCCATCCCCTGCATATTGAAGTTCATCACAAAGCTCTTGTAGCTCGGTGGAAGTGACTGAAGGATTCTGTCAATAACCGCGTCATCCGGGAGATTAACTCCCAGCTGAGTCAAGCGGTTGTGCAACCCAGACATTTTGAGTATGTGCTCACTGACAGAACTATTTTCCTCCATCTTACAACTGAAGAACTTGTCGGAGACTTCATATCTCTCGACCCGGGCATGAGCTTGGAAAACCATTTTCAGCTCTTCGAACATCTCATATGCTCCGTGTTGCTCAAAACGCTTTTGGAGCCCCGGTTCTAAGCTGTAAAGCATGTTGCACTGAACGAGGGAGTAATCATCAACTCGAGACTGCCAAGCGTTCATAACGTCTTGGTTCTCTGGGATGGGAGCTTCACCTAGCGGTGCTTCTAGGACATAATCTTTCTTTGCAGCTATGAGGATGATCCTCAGGTTCCGGACCTAGTCCGTATAGTTGCTGCCATCATCTTTCAGCTTGGTTTTCTCTAGGAACGCGTTGAAGTTGAGGTGGACATGAGCGTTGGCCATTTGATCTACAAGACATATTTGCAAAGGTTTTTAGACTAAGTTCATGATAATTAAGTTCATCTAATCAAATTATTCAATGAACTCCCACTCAGATTAGACATCCCTCTAGTCATCTAAGTGATACATGATCCGAATCGACTAGGCCGTGTGCAATCATCACGTGAGACGGACTAGTCATCATCGGTGAACATCTCCATGTTGATCGTATCTTCCATACGAATCATGTTCGACCTTTCGGTCTCTTGTGTTCCAAGGCCATGTCTATACATGCTAGGCTCGTCAAGTTAACCTAAGTGTTTTGCATGTGTAAATCTGTCTTACACCCGTTGTATGTGAACGTTAGAATCTATCACACCCGATCATCACATGGTGCTTCAAAACGACGAACTTTCGCAACGGTGCACAGTTAGGGGGAACACTTTCTTGAAATTATTATGAGGGATCATCTTATTTACTACCGTTGTTCTAAGTAAACAAGATGCATAAACATAATAAACATCACATGCAATTAAACAGTAGTGACATGATATGGCCAATATTATATAGCTCCTTTGATCTCCATCTTCGGGGCTCCATGATCATCTTTGTCACCGGCATGACACCATGATCTCCATCATCATGATCTCCATCATCGTGTCTCCATGAAGTTGCTCGCCAACTATTACTTCTACTACTATGGCTAACGGTTTAGCAATAAAGTAAAGTAATTACATGGCGTTAATTCATTGACACGCAGGTCATACAATAATTAAGACAACTCCTATGGCTCCTGCCGGTTGTCATACTCATCAACATGCAAGTCGTGATTCCTATTACAAGAACATGATCTCATACATCACATATATATCATTCATCACAACTTCTGGCCATATCACATCACAAGGAAATTGCTGCAAAAACAAGTTAGACGTCCTCTAATTGTTGTTGCATCTTTTACGTGGCTGCAATAGGGTTCTAGCAAGAACGTTTTCTTACCTACGTGAAAGCCACAACGTGATTTGTCAACTTCTATTTACCCTTCATAAGGACCCTTTTCATCGAATCCGCTCCAACTAAGGTGGGAGAGACAGACACCCGCTAGCCACCTTATGCAACTAGTGCATGTCAGTCGGTGGAACCTGTCTCACGTAAGCGTACGTGTAAGGTCGGTCCGGGCCGCTTCATCCCACAATACCGCTGAAGCAAAATAAGACTAGTAGTGGCAAGAAAGTTGACAACATCTATGCCCACAACAAATTTGTGTTCTACTCGTGCAAAGAGAACTACGCATAAACCTGGCTCTGATACCACTGTTGGGGAACGTTGCAGAAAATAAAAAATTTCTATGGTTTCACCAAGATCAATCTATGAGTTCATCTAGCAACGAGAGAGAGGAGTACATCTACATACCCTTGTAGATCGTGAGCGGAAGCGTTCAAGAGAACGGGGTTGAGGGAGTCGTACTCATCGTGATCCAAATCACCGATGATCCTAGTGCTGAACGGACAGCACCTCCGCGTTCAACACACGCATGGTTGGGGAAGACGTTTCCTCCTTCTTGATCCAGCAAGGGGAAAGGAGAGGTTGATGGAGATCCAGCAGCACGACAGCGTGGTGGTGGATGCAACAGGGATCCCGGCAGGGCTTCGCCAAGCGTCTGCGAGAGGGAGAGGTGTAGCAAGGGGGAAGAAAGGCGCCGAGTGCATGGGTGCGGCTGCCCTCCCTCCCCCCTCTATATATAGGGCCCAAAGGAGGGGCGCCGGCCCTTGGAGATTGGATCTCCAAGGGGGGGCGGCGGCCAAGGGGGTGGCTTGCCCCCCAAGGCAAGTGGAGGCGCCCCCCACCCCTAGGGTTTCCAACCCTAGGCACGGGGGGGCCAAGGGGGGGCGCACCAGCCCACCAGGGGCTGGTTCCCCTCCCACTTCAGCCCATGGGGACCTCCGGCATAGGTGGCCCCACCCGGTGGACCCCCGGGACCCTTCCGGTGGTCCCGGTACAATACCGGTAATCCCAGAAACTTTCCCAATGGCCGAAACTTGACTTCCTATATATAATTCTTTACCTTCGGACCATTCTGGAACTCCTCGTGACGTCCGGGATCTCATCTAGGACTCCAAAAACTTTCGGGTTACTGCATACTCATATCTCTACAACCCTAGCGTCACCGAACCTTAAGTGTGTAGACCCTACGGGTTCGGGAGACATGCAGACATGACCGAGACGCCTCTCCGGTCAATAACCAACAGCGGGATCTGGATATCCATGTTGGCTCCCACATGCTCCTCGAAGATCTCATCGGATGAACCACGATGTCGAGGATTCAAGCAACCCCGTATACAATTCCCTTTGTCAATCAGTACGTTACTTGCCTGAGACTCGATCGTCAGTATCCCAATACCTCGTTTAATCTCGTTACCAGCAAGTCACTTTACTCGTACCGTAATGCATGATCCCGTGACCAGACACTTGGTCACATTGAGCTCATTATGATGATGCATTACCGAGTGGGCCCAGAGATACCTCTCCGTCATACGGAGTGACAAATCCCAGTCTCGATTCGTGCCAACCCAACAGACACTTTCGGAGATACCCGTAGTGTACCTTTATAGTCACCCAGTTACGTTGTGACGTTTGGCACACCCAAAGCACTCCTACGGTGTCCGGGAGTTGCACAATCTCATGGTCTAAGGAAATGATACTTGACATTTGGAAAAGCTCTAGCTAAACGAACTACACGATCTTTGAGCTATGCTTAGGATTGGGTCTTGTGTTGGGGAACGTAGCAGAAATTCAAAAATTTTCCTACGTGTCACCAAGATCTATCTATGGAGAGACCAACAACGAATGGAAGGAGAGTGCATCTACATACCCTTGTAGATCGCTAAGCGGAAGCGTTCAAGTGAACGGGGTTGATGGAGTCGTACTCATCGTGATTCAGATCACCGATGATCCTAGTGCCGAACGGACGGCACCTCCGCGTTCAACACACGTACAGCTCGACGATGTCTCCCACGCCTTGATCCAGCAAGGAGAGAGGGAGAGGTTGAGGAAGACTCCATCCAGCAGCAGCACAACGGCGTGGTGGTGATGGAGGAGCGTGGCAATCCTGCAGGGCTTCGCCAAGCACCTACGGGAGAGGAGGAGGTGTCACGGGAGGGAGGGAGGCGCCAAGGGCTCAGGTATGGATGCCCTCCCTCCCCTCCACTATATATAGGGGCAGGGGAGAGGGGGGAGGCGCAGCCTTGCCCCTTCCTCCAAGGAAGGGGTGCGGCTAAGAGGGGGGGAGGAGTCCATCCTCCCCAAGGCACCTCGGAGGTGCCTTCCCCCTTTAGGACTCTCCCCTTTTCCTATATCTTGGCGCATGGGCCTCTAGGGGCTGGTGCCCTTGGCCCATGTAGGCCAAGGCGCACCCCCTACAGCCCATGTGGCCCCCCGGGGCAGGTGGCCCCACCCGGTGGGCCCCCGGGACCCTTCCGGTGGTCCCGGTACAATACCGATGACCCCGAAACTTGTCCCGATGGCCGAAACAGGACTTCCTATATATAAATCTTTACCTCCGGACCATTCCGGAACTCCTCGTGACGTCCGGGATCTCATCCGGGACTCCGAACAACATTCGGTAACCACATACAAACTTCCTTTATAACCCTAGCGTCATCGAACCTTAAGTGTGTAGACCCTACGGGTTCGGGAGACATGTAGTCATGACCGAGATGTTCTCCGGTCAATAACCAACAGCAGGATCTGGATACCCATGTTGGCTCCCACATGTTCCATGATGATCTCATCGGATGAACCACGATGTCAAGGACTCAATCGATCTCGTATACAATTCCCTTTGTCTAGCGGTATGGTACTTGCCCGAGATTCGATCGTCGGTATACCGATACCTTGTTCAATCTCGTTACCGGCAAGTCTCTTTACTCGTTCCGTAACACATCATCCCGTGATCAACCCCTTGGTCACATTGTGCACATTATGATGATGTCCTACCGAGTGGGCCTAGAGATACCTCTCCGTTTACACGGAGTGACAAAATCCCAATCTCGATTCGTGCCAACCCAACAGACACTTTCAGAGATACCCGTAGTGTACCTTTATAGCCACCCAGTTACGTTGTGACGTTTGGCACACCCAAAGCACTCCTACGGTATCCGGGAGTTGCACAATCTCATGGTCTAAGGAAATGATACTTGACATTAGAAAAGCTTTAGCATACGAACTACATGATCTTGTGCTAGGCTTAGGATTGGGTCTTGTCCATCACATCATTCTCCTAATGATGTGATCCCGTTATCAACGAAATCCAATGTCCATGGTCAGGAAACCGTAACCATCTATTGATTAACGAGCTAGTCAACTAGAGGCTTACTAGGGACATGGTGTTGTCTATGTATCCACACATGTATCTGAGTTTCCTATCAATACAATTCTAGCATGGATAATAAACGATTATCATGAACAAGGAAATATAATAATAACCAATTTATTATTGCCTCTAGGGCATATTTCCAACAGTCTCCCACTTGCACTAGAGTCAATAATCTAGTTCACATCGATATGTGATTAACACTCAAGGTCACATCCCCATGTGACTAACACCCAAAGAGTTTACTAGAGTCAATAATCTAGTTCACATTTACCATGTGATTAACACTCGATGAGTTCTGGGTTTGATCATGTTATGCTTGTGAGAGAGGTTATAGTCAACGGGTCTGAACCTTTCAGATCCGTGTGTGCTTTACAAATCTCTATGTCATCTCCTAGATGCAGCTACCACGTTCTATTTGGAGCTATTCCAAATAACTGTTCTACTTGGAGCTATTCTAAATTGTTGCTCCATTATACGTATCCGGTATCTCTACTCAGAGCTATCCGGATAGGTGTTAAGCTTGCATCGACGTAACCCTTTACGACGAACCCCTTTACCACCTCCATAATCGAGAAAATTCCTTAGTCCACTAGTTACTAAGGATAACTTTGACCGCTGTCCCGTGATCCATTCTTGGATCACTCTTGTACCCCTTGACTGACTCATGGCAAGGCACACTTCAGGTGCGGTACACAGCATAGCATACTGTAGAGCCTATGTCTTAAGCATAGGGGACGACCTTCGTTCCTTTCTCTCTATTCTGCTGCGGTCGAGCTTTAAGTCTTAACTTCATACCTTACAACTCAGGCAAGAACTCCTTCTTTGACTGATCCATCTTGAACACCTTCAAGATCACGTCAAGGCATGTGCTCATTTGAAAGTACTATTAAGCGTTTTGATCCATCCTTATAGATCTTGATGCTCAATGTTCAAGTAGCTTAATCCAGGTTTTCCATTGAAAACACTTTCCAAATAACCCTATATGCTTTCCAGAAATTCTACGTCATTCCCGATCAACAATATGTTAAAACATATACTCATCAGAAATTCTATAGTGCTCCCACTCACTTCTTTGGAAATAAAAGTTTCTCATAAACTTTGCATAAACCCAAAACCTTTGATCATCTTATCAAAGTGCATATTCCAACTCCGAGATGCTTACTCCAGTCCTCAGAAGGATTGCTGGAGCTTTGCATACTTATTAGCATATTTCAGGATAGACAAAACCTTCCGGTTGTATCACATACAACCTTTCCTCAAGAATCGTCGAGGAAACAATGTTTTGACATCCTATCTGCAAGATTTCATAAATAATGCAGTAATTGCTAATATAATTCCAACAGACTCTTAGCATCGCTACGAGTGAGAAAGTCTCATCGTAGTCAACTCCTTGAACTTGTCGAAAAACATCTTAACGACAAGTCGAGCTTTCTCAATGGTGACACTTACCATCATTGTCTGTCTTCCTTTCAAAATCGATATGTACCTAACAGCCTTACGACCATCAAGTAGTTCTTCCAAAGTCTACACTTTGTTTTCATACATGGATCCTCTCTTGGGTTTTATGGCCTTGAGCCATTTATCGGAATCCGGGCCCACCATTGCTTCTCCATAGCTCGTAGGTTCATTGTTGTCTAGCAACATGACTTCCAAGACAGGATTACGTACCACTCTGAAGTAGTACGCATCCTTGTCATCCCACGAGGTTTGGTAGTGACTTGATCTGAAGTTTCATGATCACTATCATAAACTTCCACTTCAGTTGGTGTACGTGCCACAGGAACAACTTCCTGTGCCCTGCTACACACTTGTTGAAGTGACGGTTCAATAACCTCATCAAGTCTCCACCATCCTCCCACTCAACTTTTCGAGAGAAACCTTTCCTCGAAAAAGGACCCGATTCAAGAAACAATCCCTATTGCTTTCGGATCTGAGACAGGAGGTATACCCAACTATTTTGGGTGTCCTATGAAGATGCATTTATCCGCTTTGGGTTCGAGCTTATCAGCCTGAAATTTTTTTCACATAAGCGTCGCAGCCCCAAACTTTTAAGAAATGACAGCTTAGGTTTCTCTAAACCATAGTTCATACGGTGTCATCTCATCGGAATTACGTGGTGCCCTATTTAAAGTGAATGTGGTTGTCTCTAATGCCTAACCCATAAACTATCGTGGTAATTCGATAAGAGACATCATGGTATGCATCATATCCAATAGGGTGCAGTTATGATGTTCGGACACACCATCACACTATGGTGTTCCAGGCTGTATTAGTTGTGAAACAATTTCCACAATGTCTTAATTCTGTGCCAAACTCGTAATTCAGATATTCATCTCTATGATCATATCATAGATATTTTATCCTCTTGTCACGACGATCTTTCACCTTCACCCTGAAATTACTTGAACCTTTCAATAATTCAGACTCGTGTTTCATCAAGTAAATATTCTCAACATCTACTCGAATAATCTGTGAAGTAAGAACATAACGATATTCACTGCATGCCTCAGCACTCATTGGACTGCACACATCAAAATGTGTTACTTCCAACAAGTTGCTATCTTGTTCCATCTTACTGAAAACGAGGCTTTTCAGTCATCTTGCCCATGTGGTATGATTTGCATGTCCCAAGTGATTCAAAATCAAGTGAGTCAAAACGGTCCATTTGCATGGAGTTTCTTCATGCATATACACCAATAGACATGGTTCGCATGTCTCAAACTTTTCAAAAACGAGTGAGCCCAAAGATCCATCAATATGGAGCTTCTTCATGCGTTTTATACCGATATGACTTACGTGGCAGTGCCACAAGTAAGTGGTACTATCATTACTATCTTTTGGCATGAAAATGTGTATCACTACGATCGAGATTCAATCAACCATTCAGGTTTAATGCTAATCTTGATGGTAGAGGGAACGTGCGATGTTTGATTACATCAAACTTGGAAACACTTCCAACATATATCGTCAGCTCACTTTTAGCTAGTCTCCGTTTATTCCGTAGCTTTTATTTCGAGTTACTAACACTTAGCAACCGAACCGGTATCTAATACCCTGGTGCTACTAGGAGTACTAGTAAAGTACACATTAACATAATGTATATCCAATATACTTCTATCGACCTTGCCAGCCTTCTCATCTACCAAGTATCTAGGGTAATTCTGCTCTAGTGGTTGTTCCCCTTATTACAGAAGCACTTAGTCTCGGGTTTGGGTTTTACCTTGGGTTTCTTCACCAGAGCAGCAACTGATTTGCCGTTTCATGAAGTATCCCTTCTTGCCCTTGCCCTTCTTGAAACTAGTGGTTTCACCAACCATCAACAATTGATGCTCCTTCTTGATTTCTACTTTCGCGGTGTCAAACATCGCGAATACCTCAAGGATCATCATATCTATCCCTGATATGTTATAGTTCATCACGAAGCTCTAACAGCTTGGTGGCAATGACTTTGGAGAACCATCACTGTCTTATCTGGAAGATCAACTCCCACTCGATTCAAATGATTGTTGTACTCAGACAATCTGAGCACAAGCTCAACAATTGAGCTTTTCTCCTTAGTTTGCAGGTTAAGAAAGTCATCGGAGGTCTTATACCTCTTGACATGGGCACGAGCCTGAAATCCCAATTTCAGCCCTCAAAACATCTCATATGTTTCGCGATGTTTCAAAAACGTCTTTGGTGCCTCAACTCTAAACCGTTTAACTGAACTATCACGTAGTTATCAAAACGTGTATGTCCGATGTTCGCAACATCCACAGACGACGTTTGGGGTTCAGCACACTGAGCGGTGCATTAAGGACATAAGCTTTCTACTGTCCGCATAATCGCTACTATCAACTTTCAACTATTTTTTTTTCTCTAGGAACATATCTAAACAGTAGAACTATAGCGTGAGCTACGACATAATTTGCAAAAACCTCTTGACTATGTTCAGGATAATTAAGTTCATCTAAGTGATTACATGATCCGAGTCAAACTAGGCCATGTCCGATCATCACGTGAGACGGACTAGTCATCATCGGTGAACATCTTCATGTTGATCGTATCTTCTATACGACTCATGTTCGACCTTTCGGTCTCCGTGTTCCGAGGCCATGTCTGTACATGCTAGGCTCGTCAAGTTAACCCTAAGTGTTTCGCGTGTGTAAATCTGTCTTACACCCGTTGTATGTGAACGTTAGAATCTAACACCCGATCATCACGTGGTGCTTCGAAACACGAACTGTCGCAACGGTGCACAGTTAGGGGAGAACACTTCTTGAAATTGTTGTAAGGGATCATCTTATTTACTACCGTCGTTCTAAGCAAATAAGATGTATAAACATGATAAACATCACATGCAATCAAATAGTGACATGATATGGCCATCATCACTTTGCTCCTTTTGATCTCCATCTTCGGGGCTCCATGATCATCATCGTCACCGGCATGACACCATGATCTCCATCATCATGATCTCCATCATCGTGTCTTCATGAAGTTGCCTCGCCAACTATTACTTCTACTACTATGGCTAACGGCTAGCAATAAAGTAAAGTAATTACATGACGTTTAAGTTGACACGCAGGTCACAAATAAATAAAGACAACTCCTATGGCTCCTGCCGGTTGTCATACTCATCGACATGCAAGTCGTGATTCCTATTACAAGAACATGATCAATCTCATACATCACATATATCATTCATCACATCCTTTTTGGCCATATCACATCACATAGCATACCCTGCAAAAACAAGTTAGACGTCCTCTAATTGTTGTTTGCATGTTTTACGTGGCTGCTATGGGTTTCTAGCAAGAACGTTTCTTACCTACGCATGAACCACAACGTGATATGCCAATTGCTATTTACCCTTCATAAGGACCCTTTTCATCGAATCCGATCCGACTAAAGTGGGAGAGACAGACACCCGCCAGCCACCTTATGCAACTAGTGCATGTTTGTCGGTGGAACCGGTCTCACGTAAGCGTACGTGTAAGGTTGGTCCGGGCCGCTTCATCCCACGATGCCGCCGAATCAAGATAAGACTAGTAACGGCAAGCATATTGAACAATATCGACGCCCACAACTACTTTGTGTTCTACTCGTGCAAAGAATCTACGCAATAGACCTAGCTCTCATACCACTGTTGGGGAACGTAGCAGAAATTCAAAAATTTTCCTACGTGTCACCAAGATCTATCTATGGAGAGACCAGCAACGAAGGGAAGGAGAGTGCATCTACATACCCTTGTAGATCGCTAAGCGGAAGCGTTCAAGTGAACGGGGTTGATGGAGTCGTACTCATCGTGATTCAGATCACCGATGATCCTAGTGCCGAACGGACGGCACCTCCGCGTTCAACACACGTATAGCTCGACGATGTCTCCCACGCCTTGATCCAGCAAGGAGAGAGGGAGAGGTTGAGGAAGACTCCATCCGGCAGCAGCACAACGGCGTGGTGGTGATGGAGGAGCGTGGCAATCCTGCAGGGCTTCGCCAAGCACCTACGGGAGAGGAGGAGGTGTCACGGGAGGGAGGGAGGCGCCAAGGGCTCAGGTATGGATGCCCTCCCTCCCCTCCACTATATATAGGGGCAGGGGAGAGGGGGGAGGCGCAGCCTTGCCCCCTCCTCCAAGGAAGGGGTGCGGCTAAGGAGGGGGGAGGAGTCCATCCTCCCCAAGGCACCTCGGAGGTGCCTTCCCCCTTTAGGACTCTCCCCTTTTTCCTTTATCTTGGCGCATGGGCCTCTAGGGGCTGGTGCCCTTGGCCCATGTAGGCCAAGGCGCACCCCCTACAGCCCATGTGGCCCCCCGGGGCAGGTGGCCCCACCCGGTGGGCCCCCGGGACCCTTCCGGTGGTCCCGGTACAATACCGATGACCCCGAAACTTGTCCCGATGGCCGAAACAGGACTTCCTATATATAAATCTTTACCTCCGGACCATTCCAGAACTCCTCGTGACGTCCGGGATCTCATCCGGGACTCCGAACAACATTCGGTAACCACATACAAACTTCCTTTATAACCCTAGCGTCATCGAACCTTAAGTGTGTAGACCCTACGGGTTCGGGAGACATGCAGACATGACCGTGACGTTCTCCGGTCAATAACCAACAGCGGGATCTGGATACCCATGTTGGCTCCCACATGTTCCACGATGATCTCATCGGATGAACCACGATGTCAAGGACTCAATCAATCCCGTATACAATTCCCTTTGTCTAGCGGTATGGTACTTGCCCGAGATTCGATCGTCGGTATACCGATACCTTGTTCAATCTCGTTACCGGCAAGTCTCTTTACTCGTTCCGTAACACATCATCCCGTGATCAACCCCTTGGTCACATTGTGCACATTATGATGACGTCCTACCGAGTGGGCCCAGAGATACCTCTCCGTTTACACGGAGTGACAAAATCCCAATCTCGATTCGTGCCAACCCAACAGACACTTTCAGAGATACCCGTAGTGTACCTTTATAGCCACCCAGTTACGTTGTGACGTTTGGCACACCCAAAGCACTCCTACGGTATCCGGGAGTTGCACAATCTCATGGTCTAAGGAAATTATACTTGACATTAGAAAAGCTTTAGCATACGAACTACATGATCTTGTGCTAGGCTTAGGATTGGGTCTTGTCCATCACATCATTCTCCTAATGATGTGATCCCGTTATCAACGACATCCAATGTCCATGGTCAGGAAACCGTAACCATCTATTGATTAACGAGCTAGTCAACTAGAGGCTTACTAGGGACATGGTGTTGTCTATGTATCCACACATGTATCTGAGTTTCCTATCAATACAATTCTAGCATGGATAATAAACGATTATCATGAACAAGGAAATATAATAATAACCAATTTATTATTGCCTCTAGGGCATATTTCCAACATCTTGTCCATCACATCATTCTCCTAATGATGTGATCCCGTTATCAATGACATCCAATGTCCATAGTCAGAAAACCATGACTATCTGTTGATCAACGAGCTTGTCAACTAGAGGCTCACTAGGGACATGTTGTGGTCTATGTATTCACACGTGTATTACGTTTTTCGGATAATACAATTATAGCATGAACAACAGACAATTATCATGAACAAAGAAATATAATAATAACCATTTTATTATTGCCTCTAGGGCGTATTTCCAACAGATTGGGGTGTCGCAACCTGGGCTCGTAGCAACCCATAGCAATACAAAAATAATAAGCAAGAACAACCCATAGCAATCTACAAATAATAGCACAAAACACACAATATATATAGTAGCATAACAATTGTAACCCATAGTTCCACGATAGCCTTACAACTCCACGATAGCCTTACAACTTAAAATACTAATACAACTTAATAATAGTAGCATAACAGTTACAACTTTAAAAAACTAATAAGATAGATATATAGCAAGCTAGATAGATCGAGGGGCACCAAACGCGTGTTCTTCTTCGGGTTCTTCTTCTCCTCCTCCTCTGGGTGAACAACGCCACCTCGCTCCTCCGGGCGCCGCCCTTCACTCCTCCCCGTTGTTGATGGGGTACGGGAGTGTGTGCATAACACCGTTGTTGGGGAAGATGCTCTAGAAGTCGGTGAAGATATTGTAGGTGGTGAAAGCTATGAACTCACAACCAACCCAATACGCTCGCCCGAGGAGATGGAAAGCATCGAAAGGGTTAGTGAACGTGGCGAGGAGCCCAACCACAACGCCGTTGTGGTTGACCTCCTCAAGATGGTACATCCGAGGAGAGCCGCGGGGGAGGTGGCGGAAGCCGGCTGCACGGAAGAACTTCGTTAACTCCGTTGCGCCCCTCCACCTCGAGATCGCCCAAACCCTAAGGGTTCTCTCTACATACACTCCGGCCGGGTAGAGCCTTTCCGGCACGGTTGGGGGGAAGCGGTAGGTGGGGGCATCGTACTGCATGGTGCCGGGGTGGCTCGAGGGCTCGATCGGGTTTGATGGAGAAGAAGGAAGAAGGAGGGCAGAGGAGGCATAGGATGGGGTATGATGGATGAGGAGGGAGAGGAAGACGATAGCGCCCGGCTTAAATAGCCCAAGTGCGACGTGGTTTCACCCCGTAGAAACCCTAGAATTAATGGGCGGGCGGCGTTTGGTGGCGCCCCATGAAAGTTTGTACACGAGTGTCGGTGTCAAAACCGGCGGATCTCGGGTAGGGGGTCCCGAACTGTGCGTCTAGGCGGATGGTAACGGGAGACAAGGGACACGATGTTTTACCCAGGTTCGGGCCCTCTTGATGGAGGTAAAACCCTACGTCCTGCTTCATTAATATTGATGATGTGTGTTACAAGAGTAGATCTACCACGAGATCAAGGAGGCTAAACCCTAGAAGCTAGCCTATGGTATGATTGTTGTTCGTCCTACGGACTAAAGCCATCCGGTTTATATAGACACCCGAGAGGGCTAGGGTTACACAGAGTCAGTTACAATGGTAGGAGATCTACATATCCGTATCGCCAAGCTTGCCTTCCACACCAAGGAAAGTCCCATCCGGACACGGGACAAAGTCTTCATTGTATCTTCATAGTCTTGGAGTCCGGCTGATGATGATAGTTCGGCTATCCGGACACCCCCTAGTCCAGGACTCCCTCAGTAGCCCCTGAACCAGGCTTCAATGACGACGAGTCCGGGGCGCATATTGTCTTCGGCATTGCAAGGCGGGTTCCTCCTCCGAATAATTTATAGAAGATTGTGAACACCAGGATAGTGTCCGGCTCTGCAAAATAAATTCCACATACCACCGTAGAGAGAATAATATTTACACACGTTCAACCTGCTGACGTATTTCGTGGCGTGACATCACACCACAACCAAGCCTTTACTCGAATCGTTTTTATTGTACCACCTCAGCGTGTTTAGCGAAGTGATTTCCTTGGCACGTCTTGTCGAAGCAAAGATCGTGTTCCCCTTATTCTGAGATTCCCATCAATATGGACGTGGGTAACCCAACCGCGCCATTGATTGCGGCGCTTGGGAGATAAGCGAGTTTTATCAGGCCGGTGGGGACACATGTTTTTGTCCGTCCATATAAGGGGATAGAGATCCAACCCTTTTACCTGCGCCTTCTTCCTACTTGGCTTAACCATCTCCACGAACTCGAGCTCCAGCGCCCAAGTCCGCACATCTCACCTCAACCTTCTCCAACTATGTCCGGAGCGGGAGGCAACTGGATGGCCTCCTCCGTTACGGAGGAGCACATCCAAAAGCTGCGCAGCGCCGGATATCTGTCCAGCAACATCGCGCACCGGCTCCCCAACGAGGGAGAGCTCATCCCCACCCCCAGGCCCCATGAGAGGGTAGTATTTCTTCCCCATTTCCTCCGCGGACTGGGCTTCCCACTCCATCCCTTTGTCCAGGGGATCATGTTCTACTACGGCCTGGATTTCCATGATCTGGCCCCGAATTTCATCCTCAACATCTCGGTGTTTATCGTCGTGTGTGAGGCCTTCCTCTGCATCCAGCCTCACTTCGGCCTGTGGCTCAAGACCTTCAGTATCAAGCCGAAGGTTGTGAAGGGCAGCCAAGCGGAGTGCAGAGGCGCCATGGTGGGCAGGATGTCCAACGTTACTTGGCTTGAGGGAACTTTCGTGGAAACCATTAAGGGGTGGCAATCGGGGTGGTTCTACATCACCGAGCCGCGTGACCCTGAATGGGCAGCGGCCCCCGAATTCAGATCTGGCATCCCCACACGGCTCACCTCCTGGAAAGAGAGCGGCCGGACATGGGGTGATTCGGAGGAGCTGACCGGACTCCAAGCCTGTATCCAAAAGCTAGTGGACAAGAAGCTCAAGCTTGTCAACATAGTCCAGGTCATGCTCATCCGCCGGATTCTCCCGTGCCAACGACGGGGCTTCAATATGTGGGAGTTCGATCCGGCGCAGCACCAGACTTTGAGCGGGCTCTTCGACACTACGTATGAAGATGCCTGGAGGGTGCTGTTTAAGGGCGCCGAGGCCCCCACATCCGCTACCGAAGATCGCGGATTCAGCTCGCAGCATCCAGCTGACGAGGTAAGCGGTTTTGCCCTTTACGTGACACTTGTTTTCCATAGTTTGACTCTATGCGGGATCTAAACTCCCTCTCCTTTGACAGGACTGGTTGGAGAAGGCTGAACAGACTATCTGTCCGGCCCCATGACCAGAGGACCCAGCGGACGCCCGCCTAACAGGGCTGCTGGCTCCGGCACCCCATGTGGTGCCGGAGAAGAAGGCCAAGAAGAAGGCCACGGGCACTCGGAAGAGTTCCCGTTTTCAGGTGTTATCGGATGATGACTCCGAGGCCGACTCCTCTCACAAAGGCGAGGAGGAGAAGAAGAAAGCCTCTCCCCCAGCGGGGGGAGGGAAGAAAAGGAAGGCTTCCTCAATAAGGGAGGCCGAGGAGTCCAAGAAGGGAAGGACTCCTCCCCCGGACTGTTCTGTCAACATCGGCGACGACGACGAGGATTGGCCTCCAAGGGCCAAGCCCCTGGCGAGATCGTAAGTATCCGGACTCCCGAATAACTTCATGGTTTTTTTTCTTTTCGCCACACAGTGTCTTTCTAATGCCGCATACAACCCTGCAGTCCGCCCAAGGATGATCTTCCCGCTTCGTCGAGCGGGTCCTTAGGTGCGTCGGATATGGATTCTCTTCCGACCACCTCCACCCCCCGTGATGCGGACGATGCCGAGGTGGGATCCCGGGAAGGGACCCACCAGGAGGAGGAGGACCTGGAGGTGTCACAGGACAACCTCTCGGACTTCGCACCAGACTCGGCTCCGGAACCCGTAGTGGCTCCGGAGTCCGGTGGGCGACCCCTTCGTAAGAAGGGCAAGACCGTGACGCCGGCAGCCTCCGTCCAACCGAAGGCGCCAGATAGCTTGCTGGAGGCGCTCAATGGCGCCTCCATCGAAGAGGAACACCGCACTGTTATGAGTCCGGTGATTCAAAAGGTTCAGCTCGCCAAGAGCGGGCTGACCGAAGCCTGCAGCAGCCTTCTAACAGGCTTTGAAGTAAGAATTTTGATATATGTAAAATAGTACCGCATAGACAGTAGCCCCTGATGCTCGGTTCGGTGTTCGGAAAGAAAAGCCGGAGTGAGGATCTAAAAAGATATACGCAGGAGTCATAAAAAATATGTCAATATGGGATTGCAGGCTGTGCTGCTGACCTCCGCCGCACTGACTGCGGAGGTCAATACTTTGAAGCAAATCCTCGAGCGGTCCGAGAACGAGCTCGGCCGTGCCAAGAAGCAACTCGAGGACAAGGAAGGTGAGTAATACCTTATTAAAATTGTACCTTACAGAAAAGGATTTGGTTGCAAGAAAAATGACAAGGATAACGTGGATATTGCAGGGGCCACGAACAAGGTGGCAACCCTAAAGGAGGCGGTGTCCGCGGCCGAACGCAATGCAGCCGCGGAGCGCACCGGGCGAGAGAAGCAGGAGGCGCGGGTGGCGGAGGTACAGTAAGAGCTCCAGCCTCTCATGGGAAAACATGAGAGTTTGGAGCGTGACTCGAAGACTCGAGAGTCCGAGCTTGCGACGGCTCTTGAGAGTGCCAAAGCCGCTAAGGCTGAAGCCTATAAGGCCCTCCAGGAAGTCGAGGCGTTGAAGAAAATAGCGGCGGGTAAGGCATTTTTCATGCAAATAAGCATGTGAGTGCAAATTACATATCACTTACCCGAATTCGGAGCTCTCCAGGAGCGTTCGCAGATCTGCCCCGCAGCGTGTTCGATGCTGCCGCTTTCTACAGGGCCGAGGAGGGGAGCTCGACGGAGAAGGTCTTCTGGTCTCAGTATGATGAGGCCGGACATCCGGTGCCCCTTAGCGACCAGCTGAAGCAGCTGGTCGAGCTCCACAAGGTGGCCGAACAGTCCATGAAGGGCCTCATAGTTCGGCTGTGGCCTAAGGTGGCCATGCCTGGGAGCTACTTCGGCCTGGTGCGGCGGCTGGTGGATGCGTGTCCATGGGTTGAAGTCATCAAGCATTCCGCCTGTATTGAAGGTGCCCGTCGGGCCCTTGCCCGCGCAAAGGTGCACTGGGCAAGATGGATGCCCAGAAGCTTGTGACGGACGCGCCACCGCAGGGCAAGGAGCATCGCACGCCCGAGATGTATTATAAAAGTGTCCTGAAGGGTGCCCGCATTATTGCGGGTGAGTGCTCCACAGATGTAATTTTTGAGTAGACTCGCATTTTGTTATCCTGTGCGCTGAAAACTTTGTTCATATGCGCTAAGCAACGCTTGTTAATTTAAAATATTACCTTCTGTGCGGCTGTTTATCAAATCTGAGAGATGGCAAGTCATCGGCTTCAGCCCCCATGCCACGAGTGCTGGGGTGTTCGGGATAAATTTGAGCACTCTTGTTCCCATTTTTGGGTCCATCTAGGGAGGCGCTCAACACAACAAACAAGGCAACCGGACTTATAATGCTTAAACACTCTCACTTAGCCATAGAATTCTATAATTTTAAATTTCGGCGAAGCCCCTAGTATTCGGAAGGCCGAATTTGGGGCGCTATCCACGCCTGGGCTGTACAAAGCCGGCTCCTCGCTCTAAGCGGCATAAGTCTTTAGGGACTCGCAAAAACCTCTCGAACAGCGACCGGCTCTCGCCTCATCATGACGGTCAGTTTTAGCTTTCTCCACTGAGGCGCTCGCCCAGCTCAACTGGGGCGCAATCACAGTGGTTCTCCCAGTGCTACCTTAGCCGATACAACGGAACGTAAGGTACCAAAACATGGGAGCCGGGCAAACCCAACTATTGACCCAAGACATGATTCGGAGCCGATGCATATAATGCTATAAGTTTGGGGTGCCGCACTTGTGAAAGTGTTCGGACTTATCACACCATAATGCGGGAAACATAAGCCTCTGGTGTATTTAGCCGTACCAAAGTGTACGGATGCAACATGTCATAAATGAACATATGTATAAGAAAGAAATGCAAGTGAAAGCAAAAAGATGTTGCATTGTTTATTCAAGAAAGACTGCTGTGAACGCAGAACGATACAAATGGTGCGATAAGCAAGGGATGGGACTATTAAACATGTTCCCCTCCAGGGGTAGGCTGCGGAATGGTGTATAAAACAGATTTAATGCTCGTAATGGAGACCACCTGAATATTCGTAGTAGCCTTTCTCCTTCCCTGGCTGTTGCATCGTGAGCTCGGCAGGTCTGCTGCCGGACAGGGCCTCTGATGAACGGAGTCCTGTGCAAAAAAAAGGATAAAAAGAACGACAAACTTGAGAGCCCCTGGTGTGGTTAAGCCGCATTCTGGGCCTATCGTGGTCGTGCCCCTCCCCCCATGCCCATGGTATCTCCAGAGCGTAATGGTGTACGCGAAGGACCTGCCTTGAAATTTTGCAGGGGCTGGGGTTGGGGCCGCACTGCTACGCGTGCTCGGAACATGCCAGGTGGTCTTGTTGTAGGTTACTCCGGGCGCATTTAGCCGTGTCCGGTCGCTTAACGGCCGGACTCGAGAATTGCCTTAAGAGGCTGCACTGTACTTCTGCCGCGAGAGCCGCTGTATGTTCCTCCGTTCGGAGAGAGCGTTCAGTGTTTCCGTTGACCGTGATGACTCCTCGAGGGCCTGGCATCTTGAGCTTGAGGTATGCATAGTGCGGCACCGCATTGAACTTTGCAAATGTGGTACGTCCGAGCAGAGCATGATAGCCGCCGCGGAACGGAACTATGTTGAAGATTAACTCCTCGCTTCGGAAGTTATCCGGGGATTCGAAGACCACTTCCAGTGTAACTGAGCCTGTACAACTGGCTTCTACACCTGGTATGATGCCTTTAAAGGTCGTCTTGGTAGGTTTAATCCTTGAGGGGTCGATGCCCATTTTGCGCACTGTATCCTGATAGAGCAGGTTCAGGCTGCTGCCGCCGTCCATCAGGACTGGTGAGGTGAAATCCATCGACGATTGGGTCTAAAACCAATGCGGCGAATCCGCCGTGGCGGATGCTGGTGGGGTGGTCCCTTTGGTCAAAAGTGATCGGGTAGGAGGACCATGGGTTGAACTTCGGGGCAACAGGCTCCATCGCGTATACATCCCTGAGTGCACGCTTCCGCTCCCTTTTGGGTATGTGTGTTGCATATATCATATTCACCGTCTACACTTGTGGGGGGAAACCCTTCTGTCCTCTATTGTTCGGCGGTCGGGTCTCTTCCTTGTCATCGCTATGTAGCCCCTTGTCGTTGTTTTCGGCAATTAACTTGCCTGCCTGCTTGAATACCCAACAATCCCTGTTGGTGTGGTTGGCTGGCTTTTTGGGGGTGTCGTGTATCTGGCACGAGCGGTCGAGTATTCGGTCCAAATTGGACGGACCCGGAGTAGTTCTTTTGAATGGCTTTTTCCGCTGACCGGGTTTAGAGCCTCTGAATCCGGCATTGACTGCCATATCCTCATTGTTATCACCGTTAATGCGGCGTTTGTTTTTGTTGCGACGCGACCTGCCATTGCAGTCCTTGATATCCGGACTGCCAGAATTTTTGCTGAGGTTGTTGCTGCGTGCTAGCCAGCTGTCCTCACCCGCGCAGAAGCGGGTCATGAGTGATGTGAGGGCTACCATGGATTTCGGCTTTTCCTGTCCCAGGTGCCGGGCAAGCCACTCATCGCGGACGTTATGTTTGAAGGCCGCGAGGGCCTCCGCATCCGGACAGTCGACGATTTGGTTTTTCTTGGTTAAGAACCGTGTCCAGAATTGTCTGGCCGATTCGTCTGGCTGCTGAATTATGTGGCTTAGGTCGTCAGCGTCTGGTGGTCGCACATACGTGCCTTGGAAGTTATTGAGGAATGCGGCTTCCAGGTCTTCCCAACTCCCAATTGACTCTGCTGGCAAGCTGTTAAGCCAATGTCGGGCTGGTTCTTTAAGCTTGAGTGGGAGATATTTGATGGCGTGGAGATCATCACCGCGGGCCATGTGGATGTGAAGGAGATAGTCTTCGATCCAAACCGCGGGGTCTGTTGTGCCATTGTAAGATTCAATATTCACGGGTTTAAACCCTTCAGGGATTTGATGATCCATTACTTCATCTATGAAGCATAGTGGGTGTGCGGCGCCTCTGTAGTGGGCGATATCACGACGGAGTTCAAAAGAGCTTTGTCTATTTTGTTCGGCCCGGCCGGACTTACTGTCTCCGGCGCGACGGTTGTCATCACGTATCATGGGGCGCCCACGCGATCCATAGATCTTGATTGTCTTGCCTTATCATCCAATATATCTCGCAAGTCCAGAGTGTTCCCCTGTGGCCTTGTGCTTTTCGAGCGATGCCGGGGTACGGTTTTAGTGGAGGGCCTAGAGGCCTCTCTGTCGCGGCCACGGGGTGGTCGGTCAGCCGTATTGTCTTCTGGTGATGCAAGTTCATATGCCTCCTCCTCTAATCGGGGGAGCAACTTGCGTTTAGGATAGCTTTTGGAGGGGCGTTCGAGCTCATGCTCTTCGGCCGCGAGGACTTCAGTCCATCTGTCGGCTAGCAGATCTTGATCAGCTCTAAGTTGCTGCTGCTTTTTCTTGAGGCTGTTTGCCGTGGCCATAAGCCTATGTTTAAAACGCTCTTGTTTGACGGGATCCTCAGGCACGACGAATTCGTCGTTGTCGAGGCTTGCCTCGTCTCCGGAGGGAGGCATTTAGTCCTCTACCTCTTCTTCTGCCGGCCTCTCATGAGGGCTGGCGTCTCCGTCCTCCTGTGCTGAATCTTGCTGGAGGGGGTTGTCATCGGCACTGTCTGGGGTGTTATTATCTCCGGTGCCAGAATCTCCATTCTTGCTATGGCGGGATTTAGAGCAGCGCCGTTGACGCCGGCGCTTGGGCTGTTTCTTGGAGGGGTCATCCTCAGCTGTTCCTTCGCCATTCCCATCCTTTGGGATATCCACCATGTATATGTCATATGATGAGGTGGCTTTCCAGTGCCCAGTAGGCGCTGGTTCTTGGTCATCTCCGGCATCGTCGTCCATACCCATCGATGTCTTCGGAGTCAAAGTCTAGCATGTCGGTTAGATTGTCGACAGTGGCTACTAAGTGGGTGGTGGGTGGGCTTTGAATTTCTTCGTCATCCGCATCCCAACCGTCCTGACCGCAGTCCGGCCAGGGCTCTCCTGATAATGAGAGATACTTTAGCAAACTCAAGATGTCGCCGAAAGGTGAGTGTTGAAAGATGTCCGCAGCGGTGAACTCCATGATCGGCGCCCAATCGGATTCGATCGGAGGGGGCGCGGAAGGTTCGGAGTCCGGCGAGGAGTCCGGCACCTCGAAGTCACGAGCTTCATGAGGGACAAGGTCAGTGTTCGGCTCTATCACTGTAGAGGTTGCAGCCCCCGAGGCGGTGTCTAGCCATCCGTCCTCGATCTGCGCAGCCGGCTCTGAATTGAAGATCGGAGCTGGCTGCAGAGCTAGATCATGCCCGTCGTGACAGTGCGGCGCACTCGGCTGTGGCTCGAATCCATCAAAGATCAAGTCCCTGCGGATGTCAGCCGTGAAGTTCAAACTTCCAAATCTGACCTGACGGCCAGGGGCGTAGCTTTCAATCTGCTCCAGATGGCCAAGTGAATTGGCCCACAGTGCAAAGCCACCGAATACGAAGATCTGTCCGGGGAGGAAGGTCTCACCTCGGACTGCGTCGTTGTTGATGATCGAAGAAGCCATCGAGCCTATCGGTGATGACACAGAGGAACTCTCAATGAAAGCACCAATGTCGGTGTCAAAACCGGCGGATCTCGAGTAGGGGGTCCCGAACTGTGCGTCTAGGCGGATGGTAACAGGAGACAAGGGACACGATGTTTTACCCAGGTTCGGGCCCTCTTGATGGAGGTAAAACCCTACGTCCTGCTTTATTAATATTGATGATGTGTGTTACAAGAGTAGATCTACCACGAGATCAAGGAGGCTAAACCCTAGAAGCTAGCCTATGGTATGAATGTTGTTCGTCCTACGGACTAAAGCCATCCGGTTTATATAGACACCGGAGAGGGCTAAGGTTACACAGAGTCGGTTACAATGGTAGGAGATCTACATATCCGTATCGCCAAGCTTGCCTTCCACGCCAAGGAAAGTCCCATCCGGACACGGGACGAAGTCCTAAATCTTGTATCTTCATAGTCTTGGAGTCCGACCGATGATGATAGTTCGGCTATCCGGACACCCCCTAGTCCAGGACTCCCTCAACGAGCGTGGCCGTGGGAAACGGACTGCGACGCTTCTGTGCCACCGGTTGCGGGTCAAGGTGGACGGGCTCACACACATGTCTGTGCTGTCGTGGGTCAAGGGGACACGCCTGCCCCGTGTTCTCTGCATGTCCCGCCCGTGCATTCATGCCATAGCCCATTAATTTGCCCATCTTGCAAGGGCCTGGCTAGAGGTGACGTTACAAGATGGGAGACGCATTCATTTGCCCATCTTGTAACGGGCAGCACGCCGTTTGAACTGCATCGATACCCATATCGATACCCCATGCCAGTATTGCGTCCTCAAAAGGGAGCACGCCATGCACGGCACGCCATGCAGCATTGGACTTTTGGTTGTCTTCATCGAGCTGCTGCATTGTGGCCGGGTGCATGCTTTGATGCGACGCTGCATCGGTTCTAATGGTAGGCATGCGACAACTTACTGCGTCGATAGGGGTGGCGGAGCAGGGCTACGTAGAGGGCATGCATGCAACGCACGGGCGCAGTTCTGCGGGTGGGCATGCATGCTGCGGGTAGGCACGAGCACGCATGCAATGATGGAAAGGGCACTGCGTAGGCTTGGTCCACGCACCGCGTCAACTCTTGTCATTGGATTCAAATGAACGGTCCTGATGCCCCAACGAGAGAGGCTGATTGAAACCCCACCGCGTCAACCAATTAGCGCGTCTCATGCGGATCGCTGCACACTGTAGTTAACCCTAGCACCTGATCTCAACCGTCCACGCACAACGATCGACGACCATGTAGTGTGCGGGGTTTTGAGGGGTTTTGAGAGGGGTTTTGAGAGGTTTTGACTGATTAGGGTTGAGCATAACTAATTCAAAAAAAATCAAAAAAATATATAACTTGCGCACATAGTCTTATTATGTCGTATAGTAACGAGAAAAAATATATATAAATATGGTTTACATACATTTTTATGAAAAATCCTTCACAAAATTGTCATTCCTCAAACAATGTAGTATGGAGTTCAAGGGAGAGAGTAGTGGGCACCCGAGAATAGGTGGGGTTTTGAAAATGAAAAGTGTGAAAACCTCACCAAAACTTCATTTTGGATTGACTAAGAAAGATCTTAACTTACTTTTCTCATTTTCATGTTTTAAACTTGTTTTATATATAATTTTCTATTAAACCTTGTTTTTTCAAAAAGAAAAGAAAATAATATAAAATTAATTCAATAAATAGTGAGACTTTAGATTTACACTATATAGGTAGAATAGATGTGTAGAAAAATTATTTGGCTGGTTTAGACAATGTGCCAAAAAAACTTGCTTAAATATGAGGCCGTTTACCCTACCTTTGGAGGTCATTTGAAACACACTTTTCATGACTATGAGTTCACATTACCAAAAGGGCTCGGAATGATCAGCAAGCAAACATATTTCAGTTGAGGTACTTTAGATAGCACTAAAACATCAATACCCCATCCCTAATTCAAATTTGAGCCCAAATTTAAATTTAAATTTGAATTTTATTTGGCTGGTTTAGACAAGGTACCAACAAACAAGTTCGAATAGAAATACGGGGATACATAGTGACTACCAATACGCACCAAGTTACAAATATCATTACATGCCCCAAATTTTCAAACTGTTCTCTGTTCTACCTCTTCCTACCACGTCGTGTGCCCTTCTTCGCCTTAGCACTTCTTCTTTTTTGGTTCTACTACACACACAAGTTCACTGATCATCTTGGTTTTATTCACTGGTCTTTTCAACACCTCGCCAACACCCTCGTGATCAGTGTCTTCAGTCTCAATGTTGACACCAGTTTCAGTTTCTTTGGTGTGTACCTCAACATGGGTTCTTCAGTCTGAACCTTGACACGCTCAGGTTCAGTTTCAACCTCGAGAGCAGTTTCTTCACTCTGAATGTTGACTGCAATTTCAGTTTCTTCGGTGTGCACCTCCACATCAGTTTCTTCAGTCCAAATGTTGACTGCAGCAGGATTTTCTTTAGTCTGCTCAGGCTCAGGCACACTTCTCTTCTTTCTACTGCCATTGACTCTTGCTTTTTTTGTTGGCCAACATTGTTCAACAACAAGGGGCTGACTTGCTCGCTTCCTCCTGGCCATTGGGAAAATGTTATAGATATAGTAATTGGAAAAAAGCACCAAATCAAAACACAGACAAATAAACAAGAACATACTTTGGCTTATCAGGAGTGTAACGGCATTTGACAGATCCCACTCTGTGCCCAAGTTCCTGGCACAACTTGCACTTGTTTTTGTTACCTTTTTGGGCCCTTTTTGGCTTTTCATCTTTCTTTCCCTTCTTACTACTCCCACCTTTCTCAAACCATGCCTTGAATCTACTCTGTTTAGGCCTGCCAGCCTTTCTTTTCGTCAAGGGAGGACACATGAAAAATTCAATGTCCACTTCAGGCCACTGAGACTGATCTGTATGTGCTGGAATTGGAGTAGCATATGCTGCTTTGAATCTTGCTACCGAATAATATTCATGCAAATATGGGTGCATGTTTATCTTTGGTTGGGATGCTAAGAAAAGAATGGCATGCTCACATGGTTTACCAGTGTGTTGCCTCTCGAGGCAAGTGCAATCATGCAATTCAGTGTTAACAACATGTCTCCTTCCAGTTTTGTTATCTCTAACTTCAGCACCCCAAGGTGAAGATTTTTCAACAAACAAATGTGAAAGACATCTGCTCCTATTGACCACCTGTTGTACCACTGCTGGAATCTTATCACCTTGCAGACAATCACCTATCCTTCTTCTCAATTCCCACAACCGCATGAGCATGATCCTGATTTGGTCAACCATGTCATGCATAGGCAAATCTTTTAACTCCTTCACCTTGTTGTTGAAACTCTCTGCCAAATTGTTGTTGATGTGGTCACACTTGATGGCAGTGTTGAATGCTGACCTGTACCATAACAAAGAATGGTAGGTGTTCAGCCATGGACCAAACTCATCACATGCTGCTATTATCTTATCAAAATGATATTTGTGTGTCTGTCTAGTGTAAGATCTTGCTGCTGGCCACATGCGCCCAAATTCTTCTCCTCTAATTTTTTTGATCAAATTCATCCACAAATGACCGAAGAACTCCCTCTCCTCAGCATGTGGGAAAACATTTTTCACTGAATTTTCAAGCCCCTTACATGCATCTGTGTGTATAGCCAAAGGTGACACTGGCCCTAGGCATCTTTTCAACTGGATCATGAACCATTTCCATGAAGCCTCTGTTTCTGACTAAAACAAGCCAACAACAATAGGAAACATCCAGTTGTGTCCATCTAGAGCATTGTATGCTACCAACTGACCATTCACTTGCCTGTCAAAAATGATGAGTCTATGCTCAAATATGGACGACACCCTGCTTTGAAGCCATCGATGCAAGGCTTCAAAGCCATAAAAAACTTGGAGAACTTGACTTCACCTTTGGCTGATACCTCTGTATCTATCTCCACAACACTGCCAGGTGACCTTTTTTCCACCTCTGCTTTGAAGTTGTAAAGCATCCTAAATGTATTTGCCCAATCACCATATAAATTTTTCATTGCCCTTTGTTTTTCCTTCCACACTGTGGTATATTTCAGTTTAATGGGGTACATCTTTTCCAAGTCTACTTTGAGTTTCTTGGCAGTATTGTTTGGTGTTTTGGCTAAAATTGGGGTGATCTTTTCTGCAACCCAAAGTTGTGATGTCATGGTTGATACTCTCTGTGAACTTGTAATACAAGTATGTTGATTGGGGATTTGGTTAACCCTGATAGTACTTCCATCAGGTTGCAGTCTAGCAGATACGTACCACTTGCAAGGCTTGACACTACCATCAAATCCTCTTCACCTAGCATAAAACTTCTTTCTATCAGTCCAAACAGTCTTGGCATCAAACTCATGTTTCACTTCATAAGTCTTGAAACACATCCTAAACTCCTTCATGCTTGGGAACAACTTGCCTACTTCAATGACAGGGTTTTCTTTGTCACACACATGCACCAACTCATCATCATGTGCATCATCTACTTCATCTGTAGCTTGTTCCATCAATTGTCCATCTACATCTTCATCAGCATTATATTAGCAGGCAAACTAGATTCGCCCCTCTCCTGCTTACTCTGTCATCGACTGGAATGCCAAAAAGTTTGGCCATCTCAATGTCAGGCATTGGTGCAATGACCAAATCAGTAGGCTCATCTAATTCAACTACATTCAAATCAACAGTTGCTGCAGTTTCAGTTTCAGTTCCAGTAATATGTCCCTCTTCGGCTATTACTGTAAGTTCAGTACACATGGCAATCAATGGCCTGTGTGTAGCCCAATCATCATCTACCATCTGCGTAGCCAATTGTGATGGCACATATCCAACATTCGAAAAAATATTCAGATCAACGAGCTCAGCAAAAAAATTAGCCCGTTTGCTTGTCCAGCCGTTTTGCCGATCGATTTCTTCAATAAACTGTTCACCATCTTCTACTCTCACATACTCTCCTTCCCAATCATCAAACCGCAACAGTGATACTTCTTGCTCTGGACCCCAAACTATATTCTCCCCAATTTTTCCACCCATTTCTTCACTGCCTTCTCTCCCATGTTCTGTAGAACTTGTGGATCAATCTCTGTAAACTCAACCTCCCATTTAATAATTGTGTCTCTCTCAATATTCTGAATGCTACCATCAACTAATTTTGCCTTTGATGGAAAGAAAATGACCGTCAATTCGAAGGTCCGAGCGGCAGCATCCCCTCTGTTAGTGGCAGACAGTGTGAGCCCGTGAGAAAGAGCAGACCAGGCCATAATTGCATGCAAAATTGGATCAGAGAGAGGCGCATTACCTATTCAAAGTTGAATCTGGCAGCTCCATCTCAGTATGCCCATGGGCTTCCCTCACAACCTATCGATTCAGCAAGTGAAAATAGAGGAAACGAGCTGAGATCTACGGGACAGAGAGAAGAACGGGAGGGCGACTAGGGTTCTCACTCACCATTTTCTGAGGACGAAGGCTCCGCCGCCGTTGAGAACGAGGGCTCCGCCGCCGCCACCGAGAACGCAAGATCTGCCACCACCAGAGAAGAAGGGGGGGGAGGCAGAGTGGCGGGCCTGGCTCAGTCGGGTGGCAGGGCATGGTCAGCTGTTTTGAGGAGCAATTAAGTTGGACCCACATGTCCTAACATAAACGGGGGCTTGGTTGACGACCAATTTAACCACATTTAACACCCCATGTGGACCTGGGCTATTTACACGCTCAAATGTGTCGCATCACAGCCATTCATTCCAACAACGTCGCACCCTTTCCAATTCACATCAAAGATGTCGCACATGAGCTATTGGCCCGATGCAAAATACGATCAGCATCCATAGACCCCTCTGATGTGAACAGGTTATCATAAAAGTTGGCAGCCAGCAGCCGCATCTCCTCCTCATCAACAACACACTTGGAGCCATCCTCCGTTTGCAAGGCACGAAGAGTACTTATCCTTTTATGATGCGACGCTCTGTTTTGGACCACTCGATGAACCACTCGTCTGACCATCTCGATCTTATCCTCTGCCTGCAACCCTCGCCTTGCTAGATCGCCGGAAGGAACCGCCAAGTCAACAAGCAAAGCCACCTCCTCCTCGGGATATCCCACCCGCAGGGCTTCGCAAATCACGTCAGACGGGGAAGGGGAGGATGCGCCTGCCGGCCCGCCGTCCGAATCGCCATCGTTGTCGTCGGAATCGCCGTTTCCATCCTCGGTGTTGAATATATGGTTTGTGCATGTATATTGTATAGCCTGGCCCACCTCCTAGTCTTTGTATAGTTGAGGTTGTGGCCCACTTTGTACTTCATATATACGTGCGCTTTGCACCGATCAATATATCGTGAAGCATTGCCAAAACAATCGTTTCCAACATGGTATCATACCTACGATCCCTACCCTAACCCGTGCCGCCGCCGCCGTCGCGATCCCATCATCGCCGCCGCCGCCACCTCGTGCCGCCGCCGCCGCGCCGCCGCCCTGGTCTGCCGCCGCCGCCCGCGCTTCTGCCCGCCCCTGCCGCGCCGCCCCCAAGCAGCGTCGCCTCCTTCCCTGCCACGCCGCCGCCCAAGCGTCGCCGCACCACCCCTCTAGGCCATGGCCTCCCCTGGTTCCACAGGTACCTCCCACAGCCGCCGCACCAACCCGTTCGAAGGTCCCGATCCCGTCGTCATCCGTGACCTCAACATCCTCGCCCGGGTTCCCGTCGTCCTCGACCACCTCACCTCCATGTACTATGCCTGGAAGACGTACTTCTCCCTCGTGTTCCGTGAGTACAATCTCCGGGATCACATCGATGGCTCCGTGGACTCCCGCTTCATGGAGGACGATGAGGAGTGGACGGCCATCGACGCCACTCTCATCCGTTGGTTCTACACCACCATCTCTAAGGACCTCTTCCACACGGTGGTCTCCGCCGACGATGACGCTCACGCCGTTTGGACCAAGCTCAACGGCCTCTTCACCGACAACGCGCTCCAACGCAAGGTCTTTTTGCACGGTGAGTTTTTTGGGTGCCAGCAGCTTGAGTCGTCTGTTGACGATTATTGCATGCGCCTCAAGAAGCTTGTTGACGAGCTCCGTGACCTCGGCGAGAAGGTCTCTGATGAGCTTCTCCTTAGCACCCTCATCGCCGGCCTGAACGACGACTTCGGGAATGCCGCCTCCAACATCCCCCTCATCACGAACCAGACCTTCCCCAAGATCGTCGCGTACATGAAGCTGGAGGAGCGGCGGATGCGGATGTCACGCACCCGGGCCACCCACACGGCCCTCACCGCCGGTACCCGTGGCGGTGCGCCGCCCACCGCCCCGGCCCCACCGTCGCGGCCCGCCTCGGGCCCCTTCCAGGCGCTCCCGCCGCCCGGGTTTCCCTACCCGGCGCCGCCGCAGGCCCCTCTGCCCCGAGCAGTAGCAGCGCCGGGGCGGGCATCATGGCCGAGGTGGCCGCAAGCAGCAGCAGCCGCAGTAGTCGGCTGCCCACGAAGGGGCGCCCCGCCAGCCGCAGCACCAGCTACCGCCGGCACCCTGACAGGCTGGCCAGAACCCTTGGACGGGGGTTGTGCACGTGTATTCCATGCCTATACCGCGCGCCCCCGTCCCCGGTTCCTTTGGCGCCCGCCCGGCCCCTCATCAGGCCCTATACGTGGCCCCTCAGGTGTACCAGCCCGCGCCGCTCTACGGCCCCTCGGGATATGGGTTTGGGGCGCCACCGCCTTAGCCGGCGCCGTTCGCCCCGGCCCTCCCGCCGGCGCCTTGGGACCCCGTGCTCCTAACGGCTCTCCACACCACCCCCACGCCGCAGCAGTACACTGGCGGTGGCGTCTGGTATATGGACACCGGAGCCACGGCTCACATGGCCGCCAACCCCGGTAACCTTCTTGCCGCTCACCCTGTTCACACCGCTGCTCGCATTACTGTGGGTGACGGTTCTTCCATGCCCATTACTCATGTCAGCCATGCTGCTTTTCCTTCTAACTCCATGCCATTATATCTTTCTAATGTGCTTATTTCTCCTGACATCATTAAAAATCTTGTTTCCGTTCGTTCTCTTACACGTGAAAATCCTGTTACCGTTGAGTTTGACATGTTTGGCTTTTCTGTCAAGGATGCCCGTACCCGGATGGTGCTCCACCGATGTGACAACCCTGACGAGCTCTACCCGGTCCACTCACCTACCTCATCCGTTGCTGCACCCATGGCGCTTTCCGCCGGAGTGGACCTTTGGCACGCTCGTCTCGGTGATCCCAACATCGCCACCCTTTGTCATATTCTTCGGAGTTTTTCATTCACGTGTAATAAGATCGACGATCACCCTTGTCATGCTTGTCGCCTCAGCAAACATGTTCGTCTTCCTTTTAGCACTTCCTCGCATGTCGCATCATACGCGTTTGAGTTAATTCATAGTGATGTAGGGACCTCTCCTGTTGCAAGTAACACGGGCTATCTTTATTACCTTGTAATACTTGATGATTTTTCGCACTATGTGTGGACCTTCCCGTTGCGGCGAAAGTCGGACTCTGTTGCCACTCTCACCACCTTCTACTCCTATGTCTCCACACAGTTTGGACGTCCCATTCATGCGTTGCAAACAGACAACGGGAAGGAGTTCGATAACCTTGCAATCCGCAACCTTCTCACCACACACGGCATGATCTTTCGTCTCACTTGCCGGTATACTTCGCAACAAAACGGCTGCGCTGAGCACGTGCTTCGCACTCTCAATGAATGTGTTTGCACCCTCCTCTTTCACGCCAACGTGCCCCCATGTTTTTGGCCCGAAGCGCTTGCCACCACATCACTACTCATTAACATTCGTCCTTGTCGCACTCGCGGGAATTTTGCACCTCATCACCTCTTGTTTGGCATGCCACCCTCCTATGCTGAGCTCCGCATCTTCGGTTTCCTGTGCTATCCCAGCATCGCTTCCACTGCTCGTCATACGCTCGCACCTCGGTCTGTGGCCTGCATCTTTCTCGGCTATCCTCCTAACACCAAAGGCTACCGCTGCTATGATCCTATCTCTCATCGGGTGATCACTTCATGACACGTTTACTTTGATGAGATGGTTTTTCCGTTCTAGCAGGTACCTTCGGATGTTGCGGCCTTGCCCGCTCCCGGTGATGGCCGCCCACGTGCCTCTCTTGGGCCACCTCCCGGCTTTGAGGGTGCCCCCCGCGCCATGGGTCGAGTCTCTCCCCGATTGGCTGCCCTAGGGGCCGCACCTCCATCGACGCCCGCGACGCCCCTGGCGTCCCCGACCTCGACCGTGCCGGCGGCTTCACCCGCCGCCTCGCCCGCGGTGGCCTCGCCCGCGGTGGCCTCGCCCGTCGCCACGCCAGTGGCCTTGTCCGCCACCACGCCGGTGGCCTCGCCCGCCGCCTCACCGGCGGCCTCGCCCACGGTGGTCACATCGGAGGCGGGCTTGTCTTCGTCCTCGCCCGCCTCCCCTCCGGACCCGCTGCCCCGCCCGGTGACTCGCTCTCGGGCTGGCACCCTTCGCCCGAGCACGCGGTACCCCAGCGATGAGTATCTTCTCGCTGCTTCCGCCTCTGAGCCTTCTCCTCTCCCATCGTCAGCTCGAGCCGCCCTTCGGGATCCTCATTGGCTCGCTGCGATGCAGGAAGAGTTTGGCGCGCTCCAGCGGAACCATACCTGGCAGCTCATCCCTCGGCCGCCCCGTGCCAACATCATCACGAGCAAGTGGGTCTTTCGGCACAAGACTCGTCCGGATGGCACTCTCAAGCGCTATAAAGCTCGCTGGGTGGTTCGGGGTTTTCAACAACGCGCGGGCGTGGACTTCATCGACACATTTGCCCCGATTGTCAAACCGGGCACGATCCGTGCCGTGCTCTAGCTAGCCGTGTCCCGAGCATGGCCTGTGCATCAGTTGGACGTATCCAATGCCTTCTTGCACGGCCACCTGGCTGAGCAGGTGTTCTGTGAGCAGCCCACCGGCTTCGTCGACGCCTCACATCCAGATCATGTGTGCTTGCTCTCCCGTTTGCTCTACGGGTTGAAGCAGGCACCTCGAGCCTGATACCAGTGCATTGCCGCCTTCCTGCAGACGCTCGGATTTACATCGACTCGCTCTGATGCGTCGCTCTTCGTGTATCATCACGGAGCTGACACGGCCTACTTGCTGTTGTACGTCGAGGACATCATTCTGACGGCATCCACTGTCGCGCTCCTCCAGCGGCTTACTGCTCGTCTTCGTGATGAGTTTGCCCTGAAGGATTTGGGTCCTCTGCATTATTTCCTTGGCATTGAGGTGGTTCGACGGCCAGATGGGTTCTTCCTACATCAGCAGCGCTATGCCCATGAGCTTCTCGACCGAGCTGGCATGCTTAACTACAAGCCTGCTCCCACGCCAGTCGACACCAAGGCCAAGGTCTCCGCTTTGGAGGGTTTGCCTGCATATGATGCGGCCTTCTACCGCTCCATTATGGGCGCCCTGCAGTACCTGACCCTGACGCGCCCCGACTTGCAGTATGCCGTTCAGCAGGTCTGTCTTCACATGCATGCTCCATGCGACTCTCACTGGACTCTGGTGAAGCTTATCCTCCGATACATACGCGGCACCCAGTCCTTGGGACTTACGTTGACGGCCTCCGCCTCCACCGACCTTGTCGCCTACTCTGATGCGGACTAGGATGGCTGCCCGGACACACGACGCTCCACCTCGGGGTACTGTGTCTACCTTGGGCCGTCCCTGATCTCTTGGTCTACCAAGCGACAGCCCACCGTTGATACGTCCATTTTGTATCATGCTTTTATATAAATATTTATTGCATTATGGGATGTTATTTCATGTTATGTCACAATACTTAAGGCAATTCTCTCTTATTTTACAAGGTTTACATGAAGAGGGAGAATGCCGGCAGCTGGAATTCTGGGCTGGAAAAGGAGCAAATATTGAAGGCCTATTCTGCGCAACTCCAAAAGTCCTGAAACTCCACGAAATATCTTAAAAAAATAAAGAAAAATCGTCGCCAAAGATGAAGGCCAGGGGGCCCACACCCTGCTCATGAGGGTGGGGGGCGCCCCCCCTGGGCGTGCCCCCCTACCTCGTGGACCCCCTGGTGGCTCTCCAATGCCCATCTTCTCATATATGAAGTTTTTCGATGAGAGAAAAATAACAGGCAACCTTTCGGGACGAGACTCCGCCGCCACGAGGCAGAACCTTGGCGGAACCAATCTAGGGCTCCTGCAGAGCTGTTCTGCCGGGGACACTTCCCTCCGGGAGGGGGAAATCATCACCTTCGTCATCACCAACGCTCCTCTCATCGGGTGAGGGCAATCTCCATCAACATCTTCACCAGCACCATCTCATCTCCAAACCCTAGTTCATCTCTTGTATCCAATTCTTGTCTCCAAGTCCGGGATTGGTGCTAGTAGGTTGCTAGTAGTGTTGATTACTCCTTATAGTTTTTTTACTATATACTGCAAGGCAACAACCTCACAATCCTTTATTAAGGCCAAGTAGCACAAGAAATACAAAGTTACAAAGCAACAAAAGAAATGAGGTTATGGGTTAAAGGCTACTTACAAAGAGATATTAAGGTAAGGAAGCTATCCAAGAAGTTAGGCTATTCCTATATTTACACTTGATTCTATGAGCTAACAGAGAAATATCATGGACAAAGTTCCTCCTCCAGGATCTGAAAGTAGGCAGCTCATTTCTGAAAATCTTCCCGTTCCTTTGAGTCCAAATATTCCAAGTAGCCGTGAAGACTACCTCAGAAAAGAAAGGGTAGCCAAAGTCCTTCCTAGCATTGCAAGCCATCTCAAAAGTAGTCTGGTTTGGGTGAACACTCCGAGAGATGCCCAAGTAATTCCAGACACGTTGGCTGAAGTTGCAAACAAAGAAAAGGTGGGCTCTATCTTCATGCAAAGCTGATAGACACATGGCACACGTATCATCTTGAATAATCCAATGCCTTCGCTGCATCATGTCTCTAGTGTTGAGTCGGTCCATCAATAGGAGCCAACCAAACACTTTGATTTTGAGGGTGCAAGAACATTTCCAGATCCAGCCTAATAAGGGGTCAACCACGATTTCAGAAAAACAAGACAAGTAGTATACTCTTGAATGATAAGCACCAGATTTCGAGGGCCATTTCTAGACATCCTTTTCCCCTTCATGCAGATGGATCAAGGGCATTAAAGCCAGATGTTGATTGAATTCCTCGAAGGCCTGAACTGATAAAGGCAAGTAGAAATTGCTCGTTGGATCAGACAAGGCCATCACATCCTTGATGGTAAGCGTGTCATCAATCACAAAAGAGTGGAGCCTCGGGAATTGATGTTGCATGATAACCACAGAGTTATTCAACTGTCAACGATCCAACCAAAAAACTACCATATCCCCCGATCGCACATGAGGGACAGCCACCTTACAAAATTTGTCGTATAACATCAAAACGTCGCGCCACCAAAAAGAACCACAGCTTTGAGTGACTTGGGGTGGTGAAGCAGCATAATATGTATCACATATGAGAGAAACCCAGGGCACATCCGCCTTATTAAAAAATTTGAAGAGATGCTTGATCAACAAGGCATCATTTTGTATGCCTAGGTCGAGCACACCCAGGCCTCCCTGATTCTTAGGCCGACAGACCAAATCCCAAGCCGCCAAAGATTTCCGCGGTGCATCAGAGTTCCCCCTCCACAAACATTGCCTCATGATATGTTCAATCTGCTTCAAAATGCCTTGAGGTAATGAGAGAGTGCACAAAAAATAAATTGGCATGGAATAAAGAACAGATTTCAAAAGCTGCAGCCGACTCCCTTGGTTCAACAGGCAAGAGGAAGCGGATAATCTTCTCTCAATGTGATCCACTAATGGTAACAAGTCATAAATTGTGGGTCGAGAGGTACCCATTGGCAGACCAAGATAGGTAAAAGGCATGGAACCAACGTCACATCCAAGCAAAGCAGCTACATGTTTCCCCTCATCATCGGACATATTTAATGGGATCAACGAAGATTTACTAAAGTTGACCCACAGACCCGTAGACTTGGCAAAGACCTCAAGCATGTCCTTGAAGGCAGTGAGCTGGCTGTCCACAGCATGAAGAACAATTAAAGTGTCATCCACGTATTGCACAATCGGATAATCCATTGAAGCGGTTGGTATTGGCAGTGTAAGGATGTTCCTTGCGCACATCTCATTTACCACCGATTGTAATAAATCCACAGCAATCACAACTAACAAAGGAGATAAAGGGTCTCCTTGACGCACACCTGAACGACAAACAAAGTGTTTACCAGGCACGCCATTCAGAAGAACCAAAGAGGACCCAGTGGACAAGATGCTATCAATCCAATTTGTCCAACGATTATCAAAACCCTTGCATTTTAGGATCCGAAGAATCAACTCATGCTCAATGGTATCAAAGGCCTTCGTGAAGTCAAGTTTGAGCAGGATTATAGGCCTTTTGGATGCCTTACATTGATGAATGTATTCAAAACACCACGCCAAGCAATCTTGTATGGATCATCAGCGAAGAAACCCATATTGATTACGATGAATACACTTTAAGATCACACCCTGCAAGCGGTTTGCCAAGAGTTTGGTTAAAAAATTTAAGCAAGTATTTGTCAATGATATTGGTCGAAAATCACCAACATATTCCAGGCTCAACTTCTTTGGAATGAGGGTAATGAGAGATGTATTCAGACACTCCAGATCACACTTGCCATCATAAAAATCTTGGACTAACTTCATAAAGTCTTCCTTCAAAATATGCCAACATTTCTTTAAAAAAAGACCAGAAAACCCATCCGCGCCGGGAGCGCGATCAGAGGGCATGTTTTTAATGACCCTATCCACCTCAGGGTCCATGAAAGGCAAGGACAAATCCTCAAGGCCATCAATCCGGGTAATTAATGAGTCAAGATCAAAACCCATTTGGATTCCTTTGGCCTGGCCCATTCTTTGGTTAAAATCCGCCCAAAACATCCCCGCAAGCTGCTGATGATCAGAGATCACTTCCCCATCCACAGATTTGATCGAGGATATAGTGTTCCTCCGAAACCTTTCGGTAGCCATAGCGTGAAAAAACTTAGAATTCTCCTCACCAACTTTGATGTTTCTGATCGTGCAGCATTGCTTCCAATAAATAAATTGCCAATGCAAAATATCCTCAAGATGTAATTTAACAATCCTGAGAAAATTGAACTCTGGCCAACTCAAGGGTCTAAATTCCTCAATATTATCCAAAAAATGATCACTTTATTGCAATCAGCAATGAGGGCCTTGACTGTGGACAGGCTGAGGTGCCATTTCTTAAGAGCATAGCGAAGTGCTTTGAACTTAGCAGAAATGGTGAGAGCAATGGAAGATTTTCCCACAGGCCTGTTCCACACCTCCGAGACACAATCAGTAAAACCAGGCAAATCTACCCAATAGTTTTCAAATCGAAAAACTTTCACCTTGGGAATACAAGTGGCAATGGAAACCACACATGGGACGTGATCAGAGGCAGTGCGTGCCAGAGGAAGTACCAATGTGTTGGGGTGATCATGTGTCCAAGCCACAGATGTGAAAAACCAATCAATTTGCTCGAGAAGAGGTGAGGTTTGCATGTTGGACCAAGTATACTGCCGCCCTTGATTGGCAACTCAACAAGACCCAAATGACCAATTATCTCATTAAACAGAAAAATATCATTCACATCACCGCCCGGCTGATTACGATTTTCAATCGAACGCATAAAGTTAAAATCTCCCAAAAGTAACCAATTCTCCCCAAACTGGATATTAAGATTGTATAACCACTGCACAAATTCGTCACGCGCAGAACCTTGACACGGGCCATAGGTTGAAACAAGAAACCAGGATTCCGAAGTATGCTTAGATTGAAATTTCACAATAATACCATAGGGTTTAGCCTCAATTAAGTTGCCAATGAAAAAAGAAGAATTCCAAATAACCACCATACCAGCAGACGCCCCAGCTGAGGGTACATAGACAAAATTATCAAAACGCCTTGGGAAAAAATTTCTAATGAAACATTGATCAATATGCATGCATTTTGTTTCCTGGAGGCAAACCACAGAGCATCCGCTTTCCTCAATCTTTTGCCTAACAGCGAGCTGACGTGCATCAGAATTCAAACCCCGAACGTTCCAACAAAGAACTTTCCACTCTCTAAACATTGTCTGATTCATTACAAACCAAAAGAAAGTGCATTAAAAGTAGGCCACACAATGACCTACAATACCCTAAATGGACGAGGACTGCAATGTTCCAAACAAATACGAGCAGATAAATGGCGATTAAGGTACGCCATGAACCTAAGCCCTGGATGGAGAAGCTAAACATCAGAACTGTCGCTGGTGCTGGACTTGGAAGGATTAGCTGCAAGCTTATCCGACGAGATCTTCTCCGGCGCAATGCGAAGGCAAGCTCCAATTCTCTGAAGATCAACTATAGCAGTCAGAGGAGGTACTGCAGTGTTATCATCAGGCTGGGATGCCGAAGATTTCCGCTTCTTTAGAGTGTGATGCTTCTTGGATGGAGTACCAGCAGTCACTTTGCGGTATCCATCACGCAGGGCACTGATACGAGCACTGCGCCTGACCTCTGAGTCAACAAAGAGACGAGCTGCCTTGGGCTTTCTTCCACGCTTGAGTGAAAAAGGTGGCACAACAGAGAACTCAAAAGCTTCCGCAATCGGCTCATCAAGATCATCAAAACAAAGTGCTCGAGCAACTGGCCTTTTAACAGGTGGTATCTCCCTCCGTAGGAAAGCCGAAGGAACAGGTGCTGGTAGCTGCAGCAAATTGGGTGCCAAATCACCGAAAAGAGCCTCCCTTGTTTGTTTATTCAGAAAAGCACCAAGTTCAGGCTTGAAAACAAAACGTGGGATGTCCGATGACCAAATCAACGGCAGCACCTTCTCAAAAGTGCGCTTCCACTGCATCACAGGAGGTAAAACGGGCCCAAAGACAGTCAGAACTTGTCCGATCATGAGAGGAGGCTGCTGTGGTCCCATTGGGTGCTGGAGAACAGCCAAATCCGCAACAAAATTCCCATTGTTAATAGAATCTTCAGAAAGCTGTAGCACAATAGACTCCTGAGACTGAACTTCATCAACAATGGCATGTTGCACAGCCTCATGGACAGGTGGAGGATCATTCATAGGCTGCACATTGACAGGGTGTGGAACATCATTCCAACCCAGCTCTGGAAATTCAGGCATGACCCAGTTATGATTATTGAACTGCATGTTTCTAGGGAGAGGGTGGGGGTTGCCATTGAAGGGCATTGGGTCCTCATCCGCAGGCAAAATATCAGCAAAATCCGCAGAGAGAATATAAACTGGCGCCGTCCAAGAAATCCTTGCCCCTCCAAAATCAGCATACTCTCTGTATGCCACTGATCTGGGAACCAGAGACGGAGCAGGGAAGGACACATAAGCAAGAGAGCGAACCATCATCGGGTCATCCTGGTGCCAATGATGAAAGCGGCCAAAAGTGCTGATAACATCGGCAAGATATTAAGAGCGTCGATAATCCAAAGGAACTCTTAGAAACATAATCCATCCCCGACGAAACCCCTGCATTGTTCTATAGTTGATACCCTCATCATGTGGAATAAACCTGACAAATCTATCGTTTCCCAGATCGAAAGGTGGATGATGAACCAAAGCTTGACGAGCCAGAGCACTACGGAAGCGAAATAGACCAACCCCCTGAATCCACGACTGCGCGTCCAGCACAGCTCTCCCTAGATTATTAACAACAAAATCACTAACCAAATTCTGGAAGATGACGACTTCTTCAGGCAAAGGAGCCGGCTCAACAATGGTGATGGCATACTCCTCATCCTGCCGATCTGGAGCCACCGCCGGCGCAAAGAAAGTGCGAGGCAGACGCAGCTCACCACCGTCAATGATGTCGAAGCCAAGCGGGATGAAATCCATTGGGTCCAGAGCAAAGTTGGCCATGGTCAGCGCCGGGGATGGGGGCCAGCACTGATCGGCGGCGGTGTGGTTTGCAGTGAAGACCGGCGGCGATGGTAAGACCGGCGATGGAAGCGGGGAGGCGTGCGGAGGAGGCGTTATGGGCGGTGGCTCAGCAGGCAATGGTGGAATAGGTGGTGCAGCAGTCTCGACAGGACTGGGCAGAGACCGAGTGGTACTACCTATGGGAGAAACCGAGGAGTCCCGCTCCGAAAAACTTGTTGACCGGTTGGATTCAGAGGATTTGCACCGAGGGACCCACCTGTAAGAGGGAGAAAGGCTAGAATCCGAACAGCCTACAGCCCGGTGCCCCAACCGAAAGCATCTACAACACCTAACCCGGCTGGTGCACGCGCTGGATAAATGTTTCATGGATAAACAGTTTTGACATTTCCAGACTTTAAAAACCATGTCATCAACAAGATCATTAAACTTATCATAACTGCCAGGTGATTCCGGTGATTTGGAGAGAAAAGACTCCTCATTTTCAATAACAGATGAAGAACCATGCTAAGATACGGAACCATCATGGGCAAGAACAATCTGGGCCGGGGAAACATCCTGGGCCGAAGGACTAACCTGAGCCGGGGGCGCCGCTGGGCCAGCCAGATCCCTACCATGCACATGCAGGTTCACGTCCGAACTGGATGGAGAAGCCACAGGAATCCTTGCCGGAGAAATAGCTGAGGCGTTGACCGATCCGAAAATGATGGGTGGTTCTGCCACCGTCCATCGGAGTTCAGCCGGCGGCGGCGGAGGCACACTGTCCCTCTCACGAGGCAGCAAATCATATCCAGCACTAGCAACCACATCAATAAGGCCTGGTGAAGCAGGAAAAGAGTAACCCTTGCAAGCATCATACTGTTGGAAGGTGGCAAAAGAGATCTTCTTCGACGATCTATGACCCGAACGCGGAGCTGACTTGGAAGGTGGTTTATGCATAGCAATCAAACCAAGAGAAGCCCTCCTCTTAGAAGGACTAATGATAATCCATTCGGCATCACATGCTTTCTTCCAAATAACAAACTCACGTTTCCAATTAGGACCACCATTACCCCAAAGATGGAAAAAACATTTGAATTGCGGGCATGCAAAAGATCTCAAATGAAGAATAATAATGCCAACACTCTTGCATGATACCATAAATGAGAATACCTTTTCTTTTATGAGTTGAACAGACAAATCAATTGCAGATCCCCCGATTGCAGATTCCGAAGCCGCCGCAACCGAATCCTCATCAAGACGAAATCTATGTCTGCTGAAAGACACAACCATAATAAAATGGCCCGTGTCATCCGAGGGATGAATGGTTTTCCCACAAGATCTAAAAACCTCCTCCGCAAAATCCACACCTTTGGAGAAATCCAGATCCAAAGTTGATCCACCACGAGAACCCATATGAGATGGGTATAGGGTGGTAGATCAGAGAACGCCGGAGAAGATGGGTGGAGAGGGAACAAGAATTACTGGTTGGAGAAGAAGATTACCGGAGAGCCTAGGGCGCCGGTGTGGGGAGAGGTGGGACTCTCATCATTTTTGTTATGTCATTTAAAAATGTTTTCACGCTTTCCTAAAAAGCTCATTACTCCTTGTAGTTGATGCTAGTTTGTTTATTTGGTGGAAGATCATATGTTCAGATCCTTTATGCATATTATTACCCCTCTGATTATGAACATGAATATGCTTTGTGAGTAATTACGTTTGTTCCTGAGGACAAGGGAGAAGTCTTGCTATTAGTAGTCATGTGAATTTGGTATTCGTTCGATATTTTGATAAGATGTATGTTGTCTAGCCTCTAGTGGTGTTATGTGAACGTCAACTACATAACACTTCACCATTATTTGGGCCTAGAGGAAGGCATTGGGAAGTACTCCCTCCGTTCCTCAATATAAGGTGTATTATTTTTCCAAAAAGTCAAACTTCTCTAAGTTTATAGACAAAAATATCAATATCTAGAATACCAAATCATTATCACTAGATCCATCATGAACTATATTTTTACATTTTATATATTTAGTATTATAAATCTTTATATATTTTGTTGTAAACTTGGTCAAACATAGACAACAGTTGACTTTTTGAAAAACTAATACACCTTATATTTAGGAACGGGGGGAGTAATAAGTAGATGATGGGTTGCTAGAGTGACAGAAGCTTAAACCCTAGTTTATGCGTTGCTTCGTAAGGGGCTGATTTGGATCCATATGTTTCATGCTATGATTAGGTTTACCTTAATACTTTTGTTGTAGTTGCGGATGCTTGCAATAGAGGTTTATCATAAGTGGGATGCTTGTCCAAGTAAGGGCAGTACCCAAGCACCGGTCCACCCACAAATAAAATTGTCAAAGTACCGAACGCGAATCATATGAACGTGATGAAAACTTGCTTGACGATATTCCCATGTGTCCTCGGGAGCGTTTTTTCTATTATAAGAGTTTGTCCAGGCTTGTCCTTTGCTACAAAAATGATTGGGCCACCTTGCTGCACTTTATTTACTTTTGTTACTTGTTGCTCGTTACAATTTATCTTATCACAAAACTATCTGTTACCACTTATTTTAGTACTTGCAGAGAATACCTTGCTGAAAACCGCTTATCATTTCCTTCTGCTCCTCGTGGGTTTGACACTCTTACTTATCGAAAGGACTACGATAGATCCCCTATACTTGTGGGTCATCAAGACTCTTTTCTGGCGCCGTTTCCGGGGAGTGAAGCGCCATTGGTAGGTGGAATTTGGTAAGGAAAAATTTATTTAGTGTGCTGAAATTTTCTGTCACTTGTTACTATGGAAAGTAATTGTGTGAGGGGCTTGTTCGGGGTATCTTCACCCCGTCCAGTAGAGCAAAGAGTTGTTCCTCAACCTACTCAACCTACTGAACCGATTGAAAATGAAACTCCTTTTGAGATTCCTTCAGGTTTGATGGAAAAACTGCTAGCTAACACTTTTACAGGAGATGGAACAAAGCATCCTGATGAACATCTACGCTATGTGGATGATGTTTGTGGACTATTTAAGCTTGCAGGTATACCCGATGATGTTGTTAAGAAGAAGGCTTTCCCTTTATCTTTAAAGGGAGACGCATTGACATGGTATAGGCTATGTGATGATATGAGATCATGGAACTATAAAAGATTGAAATTGGAATTTCATCAAAAGTATTACCCTATGCATCTTGTTCATCGTGATCACAACTATATATATAATTTTTGGCCTTGCGAAGGAGAAAGCATCGCTCAAGCTTGGGGGAGGCTTAAATCAATGTTATATTCATGCCCCAATCATGAGCTCGCAAGAGAAGTGATTATGCAAAGTTTTTATGCTCGGCTTTCGGATAACAATCGCACCATGCTCGATACTTCTTGTGCTGGCTCTTTTATGATGAAGACTATTGAATTCAGATGGAATTTATTGGATAGAATTAAACGCAACTCTGAAGATTGGTACCTCGACGAAGGTAAGGAGTCAGGTATGACACCTAAGTTTGATTGTGTTAAATCTTTTATGGATACCGATATTTTTCGTAAGTTTAGCACTAAATATGGACTTGACTCTGAGATAGTAGCTTATTTCTGTGAATCTTTTGCTACTTATGTTGATCTCCCCAAGGAGAAGTGGTTTAAATACCATCCTCCCATAGAAGTAAAAGTAGCTGCACCTATTAAAGTTGAAGAAAAGATTGTCACTTATAATGATCCTATTGTTCCCACTTCTTATGCTGAGAAACCACCTTTCCCTGTTAGAATGAAGGATCATGCTAAAGCTTCAACTGTTGTTTGTAAAAGCAATATTAGAACTTATACACCTCCTGAGCAAGTCAAAGTAGAACCTAATATTGCTATTGTTAAAGATCTCTTGTCTGATAATATTGATGGGCATGTTATTCAATTCTGTGGTGAAACTGCCAGAATTGCTAAACCTTGTCCTAGAGATAAACATGGACCTGTGGTAGGCATGCATGTTATTTCTGTTAAAATAGTAGATCATTGTTATCATGGCTTGTGTAATATGGGTGCTAGTGCTAGTGTTATACCCATTGACTTATACAAAGAAATTATGCATGATATTGCACCTGCTGAGTTAGAAGATATTGATGTTACAATTAAACTTGCCAATAGAGATACTATATCTGCAGTGGGAATTGTTAGAGATGTCGAAGTCTTGTGTGGAAAAACCAAATATCCCGCTAATTTTCTTGTTCTCGATTCTCCACAAGATAGCTTTTGTCCCATTATATTTGGTAGACATTTCTTGAATACTGTTAATGCTAAGATAGACTGCAAAAAGAATGTTGTTACTGTTGGCTTGGATGATATGGTTCATGAGTTTAATTTCTATAAATTTAGTAATCAACATCGTGAGGAAGAATTTCCTAGTAAGGTTGAAATTATTGGTCTTGCTTCTATTGTTGTACCTCCTAGTGATCCTTTAGAACAGTATTTGCTAGACCATGAAAATGATATGTTCATGAATGAAAGAAGGGAAATAGATGAAGTATTCTTCAAACAGGAACCTATTCTGCAACACAATTTGTCTGTTGAAATCCTAGGGGGACCCTCCTCCACCCAAGGGTGATCCCGTGTTTGAGCTTAAACCGTTGCCTGATAATCTTAAATATGCTGATCTTGATAAAAAGAAAATATATCCTATCATTATTAGCGATAACCTTTCAGAGCATGAAGAAGAAAGATTATTGAAAACTCTGAAGAAGCACCGTGCCGCTATTGGATATACTCTGGATGATCTTAAGGGCATCAGTCCCACTCTATGTCAACATAAAATAAATTTGGAAGATGATGCCAAACCAGTTTGTGATCCCCAACGACATTTGAATCCTAAAATGAAGGAAGTGGTAAGAAAAGAAATACTTAAGCTTCTGGAGGCAGGTATAATTTATCCCGTTGCTGATAGTCAGTGGGTAAGTCATGTCCATTGTGTCCCTAAGAAGGGAGGTATTACTGTTGTCCCTAATGATAAAGATGAATTGATTCCTCAAAGAATTATCACATGTTATAGGATGGTAATTGATTTCCATAAGTTAAATAAAGCTACTAAGAAATATCATTACCCCTTACCTTTTATTGATCAAATGCTAGAAATATTATGCAAACATACACATTATTGCTTTCTAGATGGTTGTTCTGGTTTCTCTCAAATACCTGTGTCGGCTAAGGATCAATCAAAGACTACTTTTACATGCCCTTTTGGAACTTTTGCTTATAGACGTATGCCTTTCGGTTTATGTGATGCACCTGCTACCTTTCAAAGATGCATGATGGCTATATTTTCTTACTTTTGCAAAAAGATTTGTGAGGTTTTCATGGACGACTTTTCCGTCTATGGTTCCTCTTTTGATGATTGCTTGAGCAATCTTGCTCGAGTTTTGCAGAGATGTGAAGAAACTAATCTTGTCTTGAATTGGGAAAAGTGCCACTTTATGGTTAATGAAGGTATTGTCTTGGGGCACAAAGTTTCTGAAAGAGGTATTGAAGTTGATAAGGCCAAGGTTGATGCTATTGAAAAGATGCCAAGTCCCAAGGACATCAAAGGTATAAGAAGTTTCCTTGGTCACGCCGGATTTTATAGAAGGTTCATTAAGGACTTCTCAAAAACTTCTCGGCCTCTGACTAATTTGTTACAAAAAGATGTACCATTTGTTTTTGACGATGATTGTGTAGAAGCATTTGAAATACTTAAGAAAGCATTAGTCTCTGCACCTGTTGTTCAGCCACCTGATTGGAATTTACCCTTTGAAATTACGTGTGATGCTAGTGATTATGTTGTAGGTGTTGTTCTAGGGCAAAGAGTTGATAAGAAATTAAATGTTATCCATTATGCTAGTAAGAGTCTAGACAATGCTCAAAGAAATTATGCTACTACCGAGAAGGAACTTTTAGCAGTTGTATTTGCTTGTGATAAATTCAGAACCTATATTGTTGATTCTAAAGTAACTATTCACATTGATCATGCTGCTATTAAATATCTTATGGAAAAGAAAGATGCAAAACCTAGACTTATTAGATGGGTTCTCCTGCTGCAAGAATTTGATTTACATATTATTGATAGAAAAGGAGTTGAGAACCCCATGGCAGACAACTTATCTTGGTTAGAGAATGTTCTTGATGACCCACTACCTATTGATGATAGCTTTCCTGATGAACAATTAAATGTCATAAGCACTTCTCGTAGCACTCCTTGGTATGCTGATTATGCTAATTACATTGTTGCTAAATTCATACCACCTACCATCACATACCAACAAAAGAAAGAGTTTTTCTATGACTTGCGGCATTACTTTTGGGATGACCCACATCTTTATAAAGAAGGAGTAGATGGTGTTATTAGACATTGTGTACCTGAGCATGAACAGGAACATATCCTACGCAAGTGTCACTCCGAAGCTTATGGAGGACACCATGCTGGAGATAGAACTGCACATAAGGTATTGCAGTCCGGTTTTATTGGCCTACTCTCTTCAAGGATGCCTGTAAGTTTGTGTTGTCTTGCGATGAATGTCAAAGAATTGGTAATATTAGTAGACGTCAAGAAATGCCTATGAATTATTCCCTTGTTATTGAACCATTTGATGTTTGGGGCTTTGATTATATGGGACCTTTTCCTGCCTCTAATGGATATACACATATTTTAATTGCTGTTGATTATGTTACTAAGTGGGTAGAAGCTATTCCAACTAGTAGTGCCGATCATAACACTTCTATTAAAATGCTTAAGGAAGTTATTTTTCCGAGGTTTGGAGTCCCTAGATATTGAAGGACTGATGGTGGTTCACACTTTATTCATGGTGCTTTCCGTAAGATGCTTGCTAAATATGACGTTAATCATAGGATTGCATCTCCTTATCACCCGCAGTCTAGTGGTCAAGTAGAATTGAGCAATAGAGAGCTCAAATTAATTTTGCAAAAGACTGTCAATAGGTCTAGGAAGAATTGGTCCAAGAAACTTGATGGTGCATTATGGGCCTATAGAACTGCATATAAAAATCATATGGGTATGTCTCCGTACAAAATGGTCTATGGAAAAGCTTGTCACTTACCTCTCGAACTAGAACATAAAGCATACTGGGCTATTAAAGAGCTCAACTATGATTGCAAACTTTTCGGTGAGAATAGGTTATTTGATATTAGCTCACTTGATGAATGGAGAACCCAAGTTTATGAAAATGCCAAGTTGTTTAAAGAAAAGGTTAAAAGATGGCATGACAAAAGGATACAAAAGTGTGACTTAATGTAGGTGATTATGTATTGCTATACAACTCTCGTTTAAGATTTTTTGGAGGGAAACTTCTCCCTAAATGGGAAGGTCCTTACGTTATCGAGGAGGTCTATCGTTCCGACGCCATAAAAATCAACAACTTCGAAGGCACAAACCCGAAGGTGGTAAACGGTCAAAGAATCAAACACTATATCTCAGGTAATCCTATAAATGTTGAAACCAATATTATTGAAACCGTAACCCCGGAGGAATACATAAGGCACACTTTCCAGCCGGCTTCAGACTCCGAAAAGGAATAGGTATGTGGTATGGTAAGGACAATATTTCTCCAAAACAATTTTTAAGGCAATATTTCTCCGTTTTGGAATATTTAGAAAAATAGAAAAATAAGTGGCAGTCCGGGAAGGACAAGGGGCCTCCACGAGGGTGGAGGGCGCGCCCTACCCCCTGGGCGCGCCCGCCTACCTCGTGAGCACCTCGTGTGCCCTCCGGACTCCGTTTCCTTGCACAATACGTATTTTGGTCGGTAAAAATTTATTATATATACTCCTGAAGGTTTTGACTCTCGTATCACGCAAATATCCTCTATTTTTGTTTCGAGCTGTTGCTGCTGCAGATTAGAGCAAGATGTCTTCCCAAGATTCTGAGGGAGAGAGCTACATGGCTGATTATATTGCAAATCCAAAAATATATGGGGATGTGGAGCATTATGGCTGGACCACGGAGGAAGAAGAAGACTATGATCAAAAGAGGAAGGAGGAAACGAGTTCCGATGAAGAGGACGACCCACTACCTCAACCTGGTGATATGCATGTGGAGTTCAAGAAGTCAAGCCTCCCTAAGGTCCAATCTATCCCACCTCGTTTTTTGCAGGACAGCAAGGCAACACTATGCAAAAAGATAATGAAATTTGAGCTCGAGAATGAGGATCTGAGGGAGGAAAATTTTAGCCTCAGACGCAAGCTAGAGAAGAAAAATGCAACGACTCCATCATCAACAACACTTCCACCGCCAACAACAAAGAAGGAGACATAATCACATGGGTATGGGCACTCTCCTTGGCAACTTCTAAGCTTGGGGGAGGTGCCCTGGTATCGTATCACCATCACAACTCCTATCTTTACCGTTTTTCTTAGTTCGGTCCTATTAGTAGTATCTTGATTTAGTAGAATAAAGTCATGGCATGATCTAGTTTTGAGTTTTGCTTTACGATCCTTCTTTGTAATCGAGTCCGTGAGCTATATACTAAATATTAGTGTTGAGTCAAGGGCTTGATTATTTTGCCATGATCTTGGGTGAATAGAAGAAAAGAATAAAAAGAATCAAAGAGTCCATATCGATCTTATTGAAAGTAATGACTTCACATAGAGAGAGTATGATGATTAAAAGTTGTTGGGAGTTGGCAAATATAGCTTTGGTCATCGTTGCAATTAATAGGAAGTAATAAGGAAAGAGAGGTTTCACATATAGATATATTATCATTGACATCTTTTATGATTGGGAGCACTCATTAAAATATGAGATGCTAAAAAGTTGAGGTTGGACAAGGAAGACAACATAATGAATTATGTTTTCTTATATCTGAGATAAAGTATGTTGTCATGGATCCTCTAACGTGTTGAGCTTGCCTTTCCCCCTCATGCTAGCCAAATTCTCAGCACCAAGTAGAAATACTACTTGTGCTTCCAAATACCCTTAAACCAGTTTTGCCATGAGTGTCGACCATATCTACCTATGGATTGAGTAAGATCCTTCAAGTAAGTTGTCATCGGTGCAAGCAATAAAAATTGCTCTCTAAATATGCATGACTTATTAGTGCGGAGAAATAAGCTTTGTATGAACTTGTTGTGGACGTAATAAAAGCGACGGACTGCATAATAAAGGTCCACATGCAAGGGGCAATATAAAGTGACGTTCTTTTGCATTAAGATTTTGTGCATCAACCCTAAACGCGCATGACAACCTCTGCTTCCCTCTGTGAAGGGCCTATCTTTTATTATTATCCTCTACCTTATGCAAGAGTCACGGTGATCTTCACCTTTCTTTTTTCATTTTATCCTTTGGCAAGCTCAGCATGTTGGAAAGAACATGATATATATATATCTAATTGGATGTGGGGGAGCATGAATTATTATTGTTGACATTACCCTTGAGGTAAAAGGTTGTGGGGCAAAACTATAAGCCCCTATCTTTCTCTGTGTCCGATTAAAAACTCAGTAACCACAAGTATTGCGTGAGTGTTAGCAATCAATAAGGACTAAGTGATAGTTGAGTATGTGGACTTGCTTTTAAGCTCTGAAATAGACTCTTTCCGATGTTACGATAAATTGCAATTGCTTCAATGACTGAGATTATAATTGTTAGTGCCCAATAAGGTTTCTGATTCATACTTTGGCTTTGTGAAAAGATCATCACTTGAACATGAGTAATCATATGACAAAATCTATATATGTTGCTGTTATGAAATAATCATGATGCCTTCATGTCCGTATTTTATTTTTATCGACGCCTCTACCTCTAAACATGAGGACATATTTATTGTTATCGGATTTTCGCTTGAGGACAAGCGAGGTCTAAGCTTGGGAGAGTTGATACGTCCATTTTGCATCATGCTTTTATATCAATATTTATTGCATTATGGGCTGTTATTTCACGTTATGTCAAGATACTTCAGGCTATTCTCTCTTATTTTACAAGGTTTACATGAAGAGGGAGAATGCCGGCAGCTGGAATTCTGGGCTGGAAAAGGAGCAAATATTGAAGGCCTATTCTGCGCAACTCCAAAAGTCCTGAAACTCCATGGAATATCTTAAAATAAATAAAGAAAAATTGTCGCCAAAGATGAAGGCCAGGGGGCCCACACCCTGCTCACGAGGGTGGGGGCGCCCCCCTGGGCGTGCCCCCCTACCTCGTGGGCCCCCTGGTGGCTCTCCGACACCCATTTTCTCCTATATGAAGTTTTACGATGAGAAAAAAATAACAGGCAACCTTTCGGGACGAGACTCCGCCGCCACGAGGCGGAACCTTGGCGGAACCAATCTAGGGCTCCTGCAGAGCTGTTCTGCCGGGGACACTTCCCTCCGGGAGGGGGAAATCATCACCATCGTCATCACAAACGCTCCTCTCATCGGGAGAGGGCAATCTCCATCAACATCTTCACCAGCACCATCTCATCTCCAAACCCTAGTTCATTTCTTGTATCCAATTCTTGTTTCCAAGTCTGGGATTGGTGCTAGTAGGTTGCTAGTAGTGTTAATTACTCCTTGTAGTTGATGCTAGTTGGTTTATTTGTGGAAGATCATATGTTCAGATCCTTTATGCATATTATTACCCCTCTGATTATGAACATGAATATGTTTTGTGAGTAATTACGTTTTTTCCTGAGGACAAGGGAGAAGTCTTGCTATTAGTAGTCATGTGAATTTGGTATTCGTTCGACATTTTGATAAGATGTATGTTGTCTAGCCTCTAGTGGTGTTATGTGAACGTCGACTACATAATACTTCACCATTATTTGGGCCTAGAGGAAGGCATTGGGAAGTAATAAGTAGATGATGGGTTGCTAGAGTGACAGAAGCTTAAACCCTAGTTTATGCGTTGCTTCGTAAGGGGCTGATTTGGATCCATATGTTTCATGCTATGGTTAGGTTTACCTTAATACTTTTGTTGTAGTTGCGGATGCTTGCAATAGAGGTTAATCATAAGTGGGATGCTTGTCCAAGTAAGGGCAGTACCCAAGCACCGGTCCACCCACATATCAAATTATCAAAGTACCGAACGCGAATCATATGAACGTGATGAAAACTAGCTTGATGATATTCCCATGTGTCCTCGGGAGCGCTTTTCCTATTATAAGAGTTTGTCCAGGCTTGTCCTTTGCTACAAAAAGGATTGGGCCACCTTGCTGCACTTTATTTACTTTTGTTACTTGTTGCTCGTTACAATTTATCTTATCACAAAACTATCTGTTACCACTTATTTCAGTACTTGCAGAGAATACCTTGCTGGAAACCGCTTATCATTTCCTTCTGCTCCTCATTGGGTTCGACACTCTTACTTATCGAAAGTACTACGATAGATTCCCTATACTTGTGGGTCATCAACCGTCTCCCGCTCGAGTGCCGAGGCTGAGTATCGAGCAGTGGCTAACCCCGTTGCTGAATGCTCTTGGATCCGTCAGCTGCTCCAGGAGTTGCTTTGTGATGTTCACAAGGCTACGCTCGTCTACTGCGACAACGTCTCCGCCGTTTACCTCTCCACCAACCCGGTCCATCATCGTCGAACGAAGCATATTGAGCTCGATATACACTTCGTTCGTGAGCAGGTGGCTCTTGGGCGCATCCGGGTCCTCCACGTCCCGACGGCGCAGCAGTTCGCCGACGTCGTGACGAAAGGACTGCCTACTTCTGTTTTCGAGGAGTTCAGGTCTAGTCTTTGCGTCTCCGGCGACGCTTCGACTGCGGGGGGTGTTAAATATATGGTTTGTGCATGTATATTGTATAGCCTGGCCCACCTCCTAGTCTTTGTATAGTTGAGGTTGTGGCCCACTTTGTACTCCATATATACGTGCGCTTTGCACCGATCAATATATCGTGAAGCATTGCCAAAACAATCGTTTCCAACACTCGGCCAGCGCCCAGAACCGGCCCCCCACGTGCCTCCCACCGTCATTGGGAGAGGCGGGGGGCGAACCCCGGCGTCCGCATCGACGATCGCCTCCTGAGTCGCCCCTCAATTTTAACTCGTTTGGAGTGTGGAGATCCGCCGGATGTGTGGCTGATTTAGCTAGCTAGCCAGCTCATTGTCCTGCGCTTGTATTCTCTGATCACCTGCCGGTAGACCCAGACCTCCTGGACTGTTCGCGGTGTTGTACTGCTCTTCTTCTTCTAACGAAGATCGGCCAGTGGCCCTTCGAGAACTTCACGTTCCCAGCTCTGCATGCATGCAGTCACAGATTTTAGCTTTTTTCATATTGGGCCAATACCACGTGCACCACCATTGACCCTACTCCATGCATTCTGCTGCGCCATCTCGTCGTACATGTACAGTAGTCTGCATGCATGCCTGAATCACATCCCCAATATGTCTATGCCCAACTGGTTACGCGCGCAACTCCAATCCCTGCCATTGCCCCTTCATGTGGATGCGAGCCCTTGCACGTGCATGGCGCTCTCTCTCTCTCTTCCTGTGCACACACTGACACATGCATGTCTTACATCAACACATCAATGCTTACTTTATCTTCCCTCTCCTCTAACTCCATCACTTTTAATTTTCTTTTGACAATTTTAGATGGCTCATATCTTTAAAACCAAAATTGCGTTTTTGAAACTTTTTGCATATTTGAACTCGTGACGCCAAGCCCTTTAAAGCAAGATCAGTCTTGGATACATTTGAAACACATTTTTGTTTGAAATAGTGAAGAACTTTCTGAATAGTGGGTTTGCATTTTTCTGCAAACTGTGAAGAACTTCTCATTTTTATTGTAAAGTGCTAAATAAATGAAATCAGAAGTTGAAGAACTTTTTGAACAATGGGTTTGCACTTTGTTAGAAATGTTAAAGAACTTTGCTAGAAAATGTATTTGAAGTTGGAGAACTTTATAAGTAGCTTTCCTGAACTTCGATGAAATGTTGATGGAACTTGTTTGAGCCATGTACAAATTAAAGAATGTTGCTAGAAAATGTGTTTGTGGTAAACTTAAATATAAACAATTCAAACTAGTTCAAATATATTCAACATTGATCTTGTTCTAAAGGTCTTTGCGTCGGAGGTTCAAATATATAAAATAAAATAAAATTTAAATAATGGTTTAGAGGATATAAATGATTTAAGTTTACAAAGGGGTGGTAAAATGATGGGTTTGTTTGGGAGAAAGAAGAGAGAGATACATGCAGCCTGTTGACTTGATGTGCATGTGGGATAGTTGATTTGACGTGCATGATAGGTGGACTAGATATGGGTTGCGCGCGCAATAGGTTAGACAAAATCCGCCGTACCCCAAAGCTGCACTAGCTGGGCTTTCCAAAGATCTGTGGCGCCGTAGATTGCGTGTACAGCTGCGTTGATTCCACTCTTTGACGTGACAAGGACTCTGTTTCAATGGTTCAGAGTATAGATATATAGGTTTGAACGGTGAAGCGAACTTTCGGAGAGAAAAAATGGTCACAATGGAATTAACTCAGCATCGATTGATTCCCCACGCGGCTCGTTTGACCCACCTCACTCGATCATCACGCGCCCTGATTTCTCTCCAAAAAATCGCCCGCATCCTCGTCTCTTCCCCTTCTCTCCAGGACCTATGCATTGCATTGCATGAAGAGGAGACGTGCCCTGATTAGTAGGCGACAGTAAAGCCGGGTGGATCGCATGCATAAACTATGGGCAGTGATACGCGCGGGTGCGCTGGCCGAAATTTCGGCCGGTCGCATCGCGCCCGTACCATACGATTTAAGTTAGAGCGGCAGGATTTGCATGTATAGCCTTCCCAATTGCTAACTGCTTCGTTTGAGTTGTCAAAGAAAAAGAAATTGCTCCGTTAGAGAAACAAAGGAAAAGCTATGGGCCTATGGCGCCCCATCACGTGTAGCCAGTAGGCCTTAAGGCAGCCAGCACGCTGGGCGTCCTCACCGCTTGCTTCGACACCGGTCGCTGCCCTCTTTTTT
>NC_041381.1:703679147-703686859 GCF_002162155.2 Triticum dicoccoides
GCCGCCCTCCTCGCACCCGTCCTCGCCAGTTTCAACAGTACGTCGTCGCCCCTCGTAGCAAAACCGTGCCACCCGACGTCTCTATGTTGCAGCACCTAGCCACCGTTGTAGCACTTCCATCGAAGCACCACCGGACCGTCGGCTGCAGCTCTCAGCGTCACCGCTCGCACCTCGGTTTGAAACTTTTTTTCACGCCCGTTGAAGCTTTTATCCACCCCGCCTTTGAAGCTTTTCCCCGCACCGGTTGAAGCTTTTACTCATGCCCGTTCTAGCTTTTTTTCGTCGACGGTCGCTGCACTGGGTTGCACGAACGACGGCCACCAGTCAATGCCATGTAGCAAAAAACCTCGCCGGTCGTAGCCAAAAACAACGACGGTTGTAGCAAAAAAAAGGCATCGCCGCCGTCGACCAACACCGCTATGCATGCATGTAGCAAAAAAAGTCACTGGTGGCAGCAAAAACAGGCTACGGTTGTAGCAAAAACGTCGTTGTTCCAGCAGAACAAACTCCGGTGGTAGCATTTCTGGGTGTTGGTTCCAGCAAACCTCCCCGCCGGTTCCAGCAAACTTGGTCGCCGGTTGCAACATCTCGTTAGCTCTGTCGCAGCTCCAGGTTGTGGCTTGCTCCATCGCAGGACGCGCACCGGTGTCTTCAGGTTGAAGCTTTTTGTTGTCGTTGGTTGTAGCTTTTGGGTCGCCGGTTGCACCATCGGTGGAGGAGCATGTTGTGGGTTTCATTGGGGGAAGAAGATGCTTGCAATGGTGCGGTAGAAGATGCTAATGAAAGCAGCAGGGGGTCACGTCGTTGATGCCGGTGAGCTCGTACTGCGGGAGGCATGATGGGATCAAACGAAGACGGAAGGAAGAAGAAGCAGAGAAAAAGGAAGAAAGAAAATGAAAAAGAGAAGGAAGACGTTTGGGTCCACTGAGCACGCGCGTGCCAGCGTGTATCACGCGCGTGAGAAAAGGAAGCGACCAGCCGAGCGATTTAGCCTGCGCTTCGGCCCCAAACATTTACCATAAACTATGGGATTTATTTCGTACCTAATTCAGTTGAGTTTTACAAGGGGAAAAGATTGCGCGTTGATATATTCGGCGTTACTGGGCGCCTGCCTCTTGTCCGGTGATGCTTTTAAGCCGCCGGCCGCCTTTTTTTTTTGAAATGGAGGCATGCCCCCGGCCTATGCATCATGGTGATGCATGCATCCATCTTTATTAACAACTCGCCCGTGCCGCCGGCCGCCTGCTTCTTCTCTCTCGCATTTTCACGTTTCCTCTCGTCTCCGCCGCTCTCCCCCCACATCGCCAGACCAGACCGTCTCCCCCCGCTGCTACCACCATGTTTCGCCGTGAGTGTGAGTTGTCCTCGCAGCGGCGTCACCTGCTGCTCCAACGCACGGACGCGGAGTCGGAATCTCATCCTGAGCGTGAGGTGTCCTCGGAGCGGCGTCTCCCGCGGCGAGAGGCCACCACCATGTATCGCCGCAACCGCAACCCCGACCGCGACGCGGCGTCTCGCCGTGAGCGTGAGGTGTCCTCGGAGCGGCTCCGCCAGAGTCAGCGTCACAAGGCGCGCCTGCTGACGGAGGCGGGGGCGCTCAAACACCTGCGCGGCAACTCGCCCGTGCCGGCTGGTTGCGTCCTCTCCCCGAGGGCTGGATGACCAACGTCGTCCACGTCCCGGTGGCGCCGCCGCTCCTCGGGCAGGCGCGAATTGAGTTCATCCAAAGGGAGTATCAAAGGTTGCCATTGGAGCTACGCTGGGACCCCAAGTACACACGGTCATCATCATCTTACTGGGACAGAGAAGTGGAGAAGGAGTACAATTGGTGGTCCTCGGATGACTTTCTCTCCCCTGCGCACTCCAGCGACTACGATGAAGAAGACGAAGAGGATGACTTCGAATTTGATGACGAAGATGAAGAACTCTTGCCAGCAGCAGCCGAGCAAGATGCTGCGCAGCCTACCTCTGGTACAGGAGGAGAAGGAGGAGGTGTGGCCCAGCATGCAGACCGCCATTGAAACATCTTGGCAGTTCGCAGGAGGAGCTCCACCACCGTGGTCTGCCTCTAAATTATCTTCTCTTAGTTTCAATGAAGTTGTATCAAATTATTTTAAGTTTGAATGAATTTTGCCCTAGTTTGAACAAACATGTTTTTTGGAAGACAAACCTTTTTTTTTGAGAGAGAACGTCGGGCTTTATTGATCAAGCAACAAATTTACATAGAGTTTCCCGGATGCAATCCGGAGCAGAAAGAAAAACACAAAGACTAGACGAGATCAAACTTGATCTAGCTAAGATATGAGCTAAAACATTGTACTGCCGACGAACATGTTGGAAAGCCACAGAGGAAAGGCCATTAGCCAAATCTTTGACATCTGCAACAATGGATCCTACCACCGAATGATCCCTGGCAGGACAGTGCAAGCGCTGCACCACAGAGAGACAGTCCGTGTTGAAGATAACATCATCAAAACCTATCTCACGAGCAAGCTTGACGGCACGCCGGAGAGCAAAAGCTTCAGCCACTTCAGGAGATATCGCACCCCTCATGGGTTCAGAACAAGCAGCAACACAAGCACCCTCATGGTTCAGCACCACCACCCCTAAACCAGATTTCTGCCCTTCCTCAGACACCGCAGCATCCGAAAAGGCCACCACTGAACCCTGCGGCGGCGGAGCCCAACTGCACTATGAAGACGGAATCCCACGCCCGGAAACAGGGACTGGTTTGTAGAGATGTTGGAAAATCAGATCAATATATACCTTGGCCCTGGACGCCATAGAAGCCGGCGCAGGTGGCACCGGTGCATTCCTCGCCTCGTTCCTCGCCTCACATATATGCCATAACGCGACGGTGACAATTGTCGCTTCCTTGTCAGAGCAGCCAGCCAGGGTGTCGAAAAGCCACTGCCTGGGGGAAGAGAAGGACGACCGGCGGAGCCTGATGCAGAAGGAGTCCTTGAGCGCGTCCCACACCGCGCGAGCGTGAGGACAGAACAACAGGGTGTGTTCCACACTCTCCGGCCGAGCGCAAAAGCAGCAGTCCGTCCTGGCAGGGACATGGCGCCGCCACAATTGTTCCCCAGACGGGAGGCAGTCGTGAGCCAAACGCCACAAAACGATCTTCATCTTGTTGGGCACTTTGACACGCCATAAAGATTTCCACAACTTCTCCTCGTCCGGCCATCTCGAGCCTTGGCCGAGGCCATTCCTGCTCCTAGCATTCAGAAAACTGTTAGTTCGTGCCATATTGTAAGCAGATTTGACAGTGTAAACACCAAGCTTCGTGAAAGGCCATCGAGGGAAATCATTCCCACCGCTCCTGGCGATCGGGATTTGCAAGATGTCATCCGCCACTCTATCAGGGAAAAAGGCTCGGATAGTGTCCGCGTCCCACTCCCCCCTTTCCTCCTGCATAAGGCAATGGACCGTAGCAGAGGGCGGAATAGGCGACAGGGGCTGCAGCACACCCGGAGGCATAGACGGAATCCAGTGATCCGACAGAATTTTTGTGTCCCGTCCGTTGCCAATACCCCACTGAACCCCTCTCTTCAACAGGTCCCTGCCATGAATAATACCACGCCAGGTAGCCGAAGCAGACCGGGGCACGGAGGCATTCCAGAAGTTTCCATTTGGATAATATCTGCCTTTCAGTACACGGGCGCACAACGAACCTGGTTCAAAAAGAAGCCTCCATCCTTGTTTACCAAGAAGAGCCTGATTGAACAACGCCATATCACGAAAGCCCATACCCCCGAGAGACTTAGGGGCTGTCAACCATGACCAGGAACGCCATTGTAGCTTCTTCTTTCCATCCTCTCTACCCCACCACTGATCGGAGACAATCTGCCTGAATTTTTCACGGGTGGCAACCGGAAGGCGAAAGCAGCTCGAGACAAAGGTTGGAATAGCTTGTGTGATAGATTTCAGCAACGTCTCATTCCCAGCCCTTGACAACGGCCGATCTGACCACCCAAAAATATTCTGCCAGGCTCTGTCCGTCAAAAATTTGAAGGTGCTGGTGGGTGAGTTACCAACCTCCGTAGGCATGCCCAAGTAAGAATCGTGAAAAGTCTCATTGAAAATCCCCAGCTGGTTCTTAACTCTGTTCTTGACCTCCTCCGGGCAGTGTCGTCCAAAAAAGATACATGACTTTTCCTTGTTGATGGCCTGACCAGAACCTTCACAATACATGGATAAGACCGAATCCAATGAGTTCACACTACGTTGATCGCTCTTGGCAAAGAAGATACTATCGTCCGCAAATAGGAGGTGTGAGATAGGAGGGCCTTGCCGGCCGTTTTTGATTCCATGTAGCTCGCCACAACACTCCTTCTGGAATAGCAGACTAGACAAACCTTCGGTACACAAGAGGAACAAGTAGGGACTAATTGGGTCCCCTTGGCGGATGCCTCAAGAGGGTACCACCGGATCAGTGAGTTCACCATTGACTCGAACAGCATAACGGACCTTGGTGAGACATCTCATAACAGTGTCAATCCATGCAGAGCAAAACCCAACTTGGCCAAGCAATCATGCAAGTAGCTCCACTCCACCCGATCATAAGCCTTCATCATGTCAATCTTGAGAGCAAAGAAAGGTTTCTTCACTCGTTGCCTTCTGATCGTGTGCAAGCATTCGTAAGCAATCAAAGTATTGTCGGTGATTAATCTTCCCGGCACAAAAGCACTCTGACACTCTGAAACCACAACCGGTAGGAGAACCTTCAACCGATTGGCCAGAACCTTGGAAGCAATCTTATAAAGCACATTGCAGAGGCTGATTGGACGGAAATTCTTCAAGTGCTTGGGTCGAGAAGTTTTGGGGATTAAAACAATGACAGAGTCACAAAAGCCCTCAGGGATGGGCCTCCCTTCAAGGAAACCACGCATGGCCTGGCATATATCTTCCCCAAGAAAACTCCAATGAGTTTGATAGAACAAAGCCGGAAAACCGTCAGGACCCGGCGCCTTCGTCGGGCCCATCTGAAACAAAGCGGTTTTGATCTCCTCATTAGAGTACGGCTTGCAGAGATCCTCCTTCATCTCCAGCGTGATCTTAAGATTAATGGCATCTATGACCCTGTCCGCAGTTTGGCAAGGTTCAGAGGTAAACAGTTTATCATAGAAGTCTTGAACCAGGCCCTTGATTTCCCCCTGGGAATTGCAGCAGGAGCCATCTTCACGGATCAGCGAGTGTATCCTGTTCGTCCGCCTACGAGCAGTCGCCCTAGCATGAAAGAAATCCGTGTTGCGATCGCCCGCTTGCAGCCAATCAATCCGGGATCGTTGACGTGCCATAATTTCCTCACGTTCAAAAAGCTCGCAAAGTTGTCCCTCGATCGACCGTTCCTCCGCGAGCAGAGCAGGAGTTGGAGGCGATGACCTAATAGAAGCCAGGCGTCGCTCCAGTTTCCCAATTTTCCTTCTGATGCAACCAAAGGCCTCTTTGCTCCAGGATCGTAATGAGCCAGCGACATGTTTCAGATTAGACCAGGTGGACTCCAAGGACGGGCAGCCCGCTCGAACGTCAGACCAAGCTTGTTCCATAGTCCCCTTGTAGTCGTCGGCCCTCAACCACATAGCCTCAAATTTGAAACCTTGCTGGACAGGAGATATCCGATTCTGGCGATCGCTGCAAACTAAAGAAACCAGCACAGGGTAGTGATCAGAAGAAGTTGCAATAAGATTCTCTACCCCACAGTCATCAAACAAACTCGTGAAAGCACCATTTGCAACAGCACGGTCCAGCCGACACTTGACATGACAGCCCGGCTCTTGTTTGTTGCACCAAGTAAACCTCAGTCCTGAGTATCCCAAGTCCGTTAGACAACAGTCCAGCAAACACTCTCTGAAAGCTTGAATCTGAGACTCGGACCGGTCTCTAGGACCACAATGTTCGTCCTGAGCAAGCACCTCATTGAAGTCACCACAACATAGCCACGGTCCATCCCACATAGGTTGCAGGCGACGAAGGAGCTCCCAGAATTGAGGCCGATCTTCTCTCTGGGGCTCCCCATAAACGAAAGAAGCACGCCAAGAACCACCATCATTGAACTTAACAAAAGTGTCGATGCATCGCTTATTAGCCACCTTAACTGTTACCTCAGCAGCTGATGTCTAGAACAAAGTCAGACCACCTCCGAGACCCTCACTACTTACAGCGTAGCAGCCAGAAAAGCCCAGTGACCACATAAAGTTCCTCACACGAGAATCCCTCATCTTCGTTTCAGACAGGAAGAGGAGGGTGGGTCGGTAAAGCTTCACTAGCCAGCGAAGCTCGCCAACTGTCGAGTCCGACCCGAGGCCTCGACAGTTCCAGCAGATGATACTCATTGCGTCTGGCGGGGTTGCGCCGCAGCCTCCGCCGGATCCGCCAATCGAAGTTCTGAAATTCGTTGTTTCTTGTTGGACTCTAGGTCGGTGTCTTGAGCCTCAGCATGACACAAAACAGGTCCACCCGGTACTGTAACCAGAGCAAGGGTATTGTCCTCCTCCAACACATGGGAGGGAGAAGATGTTGAAGCTTTTCCTGATTTCCTCTTCTGACCGGCAGCCCCGGATTTCTCCCGCGTGGATGAAAACAATTCACGGCTAGGGTCACTGGCCCACCCTCTGCCGCGACCCCTGAAAGTGCGGCCACGGCCTCGAGCAGCCACCCCAAATTTGATAGGCGAAGAAACATCACCACCAGCAGTATCCATACCATCCGGGGCAGAAGAGTTGACATGACCCGCAGCTTCAAATTTGGAGTTACCAAAGGCGCGGTCACCCGTCGTAGCAGACGAAGAAGAGGCCGCACTAGACCTGGAGCCCCCGGATCTCCTCGAATGCTCATCATTGACACATAGCTTCTTCGCAGCATAGGGTAAGTCACCGTTCTCATCCCACAAGCCAGGAGTAGGGCACATCACCAAGGAATGCCCCAGGATGCCACAGGAGAAACAGACGAACGGCAACCTCTCGTACATCACCGAGAAAGTCTCAGTACTCTTCAACTTAAGAGATGTCATAGTAATATAACGGACAATCGGCTCATGCACATTGATTTCAGTTCTGACTCTCATGAAGCCACCCCAGCATCGACCATCGCTATCTGACTCCACACTCAAAATCTGCCCAATAGGTTTGGCAAACTCCTGCCCAAGCTTGGCCTTCATCAGCCTCGGCGGTTGATTCATAATTCGAGCCCAAATCGCTAGGCGATCGAACCGAACCTGAAGGGGCTTAACATTTTGATCAAAAACTTTCAGAAGCACCGCGTGCTTGCCCACCATCCATGGAGAGCCCTCGATCATCCTGGCCCTGTCAGCCTGGGTGCCAAATTCTGCCACGAAGACATTATTCCCCGAGGGATGGAACAGCAAACCTTTTGGATTACCCCACGCCGGCCGCATCGCCGAGGAGATCGTCTGGATGTGGAGAGGATTAGGGGACATCACCTTCCCCACTAGGGCACAATCCGGGGCTACCAGATCCGCCTCATCCTCATCATCAAGAATCACTGGCTGCGCCTCCACTGCCGTGAGACGAAGCCGCTCCATCAGCTCTTCAACCCGATCAGCGGACGGAGCGCCGCCTCACAAGTGCGACGCCTCATCGGCCTCCGCATCCTTTTCTTTGTCGCGCAGCGCCAGGGCAGGCGAACTGCCGCTGCCGCCGTGCACATGAGACGTGCCCAAAGTGGCATCAGACCTCTCCCCGTCGCCC
>NC_041381.1:703687150-703689929 GCF_002162155.2 Triticum dicoccoides
GATGATCCTCAACCAGTCGCCGCCAAGGGTGGGTAGCGGTCCAACGAGCGCCCCTGGATCACCCCGAACAGCGACCAGACGAGGGAAACAGCGGACCCCTGATGAGGCGAGGAGGATCGGAACAACAGGGGAGGAAGGATTGAATCTGGGAAGCAAGATCACAGGTCCATACGGTGATCTCGCCCTAGGAACCGCCCGTCGCCCGTGGGTCGCGACAGCCCTAGGAGAGAGAACATACAAGATGCATTCCTGTCCAAAAGACAAACCTATTGGGGGCTCCTCTGGGGAGAGGCGAAGGCACCCCAATAGCGTGTGACCGGATGCGCCGTTGGGTCGCTGTGGTGTTGCCCTTGGGCGTTCCAGTTGATGGTGTCGTGTCGGCCGGTGTCGCAACTCCAGTCCAATTTGTAAAACTTGTCCACGTTAAGCGACCTGACCATCTTGCATGTGAATCCACGAGTCCATCTCAGCTCGGTCTTGTAATCTTCATATGTAAAAATGCTCTGCTTCGGATGAATATTTGGGTTTGCTGTTGGGGGTGACATCTAATTCCTGTAGGAGTTTCAGACATTTCTTTTCATTCTGGTAAGAAGCTTCTACCTCAGTTACCCAAGCAAAGCAAGTATAGCCATAGAGATAGTTTGGCATGTCTCAACTTCTGATTCCTAATATTTTCTTGAAAGAGAATCAACCACTTTGTTCTCAACCCCCTTTTATATTCAATCGGGTAATCATATTACAGGAGTTTTAACATGAGCTTGTGTTGGATGCCCTCCAACATTCTTTGACTGGACATGAATTTCAAACTTTTGGTCTTTTTAATGACACGTTTGTTTCCAATGAAATAGTTCACACAAGTTTCTCTGCAACACCTTCAGGTTTAGTTTCCTACTGATGACACAAGTACCTGATTGTATGATATCACCCAAGATATTTTTTAAATCAAACATATCAGAAAGATAACCCATAATTTCTTCTCAAAATTCTGTGTGACCTGATCATCACTGTAAACCCATTTTGCTAAAGCAGTTTTTCCGGTGCCTCCTAAACCAACGTTAGGAAGCACAAACAATCGATTTGAGTCTTTAGCTATCAATACCTTTCCAATTATACCTCCTTTTAGCTTCAGCTCTTCCAACAATTTCTGGTTTAGTGATGAAGGAATGAGTTACCCTGTTGCTACTTTTGAACATCTGGCCATCAACTGGTTGCTCAGTAAATCAAAATTGTGCTCTATTTGCTGAAATCTCATCAAGGTTTTTACGAACTTTCTCTCTATTTTGTGACTCGGTTTTGGAGGGATTAGCAAGAAGACGGCTCATACAGGTAAAGAAATCAGTACGAACTTGTTGCTTAGAGCTCGGGAACTTCGTGAATATGCAGGAGTTAACAAGGGTGTCTAGATCACGAGCCCCACAGGGGGCGCTACTGGGCATGGCAGGCCCCTAGGCCGAATCATAATAGGGAGGGGGCGCCACTGGCAGGGATTCGCCTTGAGACACAGCAAATCAAAGGGACCTCTCCCCCGCATAGCTCCACGCTCTCCCGGTCTAATTGGCCTAAGTGTTTAGGCTCATAATTAGACGGGCTCTAATCTCGGTCTAATTGGTCTAAGTGAATTAGATCCTAATTAGATGAGAAGCTCCACTAGGCTTTCTCGCTCTCTAGTTTTCTCGCAATTCTTCTTTCTGGGCGTCGGAGCTCCGCCGGACTACTACCATGCAACACGTGGATACCTCAGAGGGGTCGTCTACTTTGACTCTCGACTCGGTGAACTCTTCTCGCGTCTGGGAGGTGTAACCTAGATGCGGGATCGACGAGATCATTGAGCTGCATTGACTCGTCACTACTTTCGCTACTCTACACCGTCGGTGAGTTCGATCATTACCACCATCTTCATAGTGATCCCGGGTCATATCGTGTAGCATTTTTTTTTGCGTAGCACATTCCCCTATAGTGATGACACAAGTTATCGTGTTGCTAGAGTAGGTGACATCAAAATTAAGATGTTTGACGAAGTTGAGCTGGTGCTTCGGGAATTAAGGCATGTGTCGGGGCTAATTAAGGAGGAATGTTATTTTGCTTGGTGTTCTTCATGATGGTGGCGTGGAATTAATTCATTTGCGATCTGGATAAGAAGACCACAGAAATCATGAAAGATGGGGTGATTGTGATGACGGAAGAGAGGACAGCTTCACATCTTTACAAGTTGCAACGGAGCACTATTGCAGGTGGAGCCATGGAGTGTGGAGTTGCAGGAGTCACACAGTGGCGGCGGGTCAGGCTGACCAGGTAGCTCTCTGCAAGCTACAAAGAAGACAATCCAAGTGCGGAGTACATGAAAGTTCAGCGCATGGACAACTTTTGGGTGGTGGAGAATATTCAAGGTGGAGTTTGTTACATTTGTGTCGAATATATTTATACGCGGCGGTTTACGTGCTTGGAGTTGTAATTGGTATGGACAGGCATGAGTTGTGTTGGAGTCAAACACGTTGTATTCTAGACCTCTTATATAATGAGGAGGCACCACAGGTTGTAACCCATGGCGACTTGATAGCAATAGGTACACGGGGGAGCCCGGTGTCGCGGTACTTGAGGAGGAGCGCCCATAGTCATTGCCACAGAAATGTAACCATATCGATGAAACTCGTTAACAAATATCGTGTCTCTGTGTGTCGTCTATGATCTTGCTAACATGTTTATTCTAACATTTTGGCAGACCAGCTCTGGTTTGCTTCCCAATCTGAAGATTCAGCACCAACTATGGGTCTTGGTGGGG
>NC_041381.1:703690381-703700198 GCF_002162155.2 Triticum dicoccoides
TGACCAGTACCTAATGGACCACCTTGCGGAAGACCATGTGACGGTGCAAATATTAGCACGAAAACACGCTAAAGTTATATGCATCTAGACCTGGACCACGTATCGGCCTAATCACGTTAATTGCTGACATGGTACAGGAGAAACACCCAAGTCAATAGCGTTGCTTGAAACACCTCACTGCTTGGCCTTGTTTTTTTTTTCATTCATATCATAAAGATCAAAGTACAAGTCACTTAAGGACCGACATAACAAAACCAAAAAAATAGCGGGATATCTCTGAGTTTGACACCAACGCTTATCACCTGCCTCCGAGCGTTGCTGCAAACGCCTTAATGCATGGCGTTGCTGCGACCGTATGTGCGTGCCATCGGTCGTGCGAATATCCGAATACGTGAACATACATGAGTGAGGGTATATATTCGGCTGTAATCGTACACGTGTATGCTACGCCTTTCCACACATGCATGTAACAGTACGTACGATTTTTCAAGAAATTCTGCCATGCTCCACGTACAAGGCTAATCAAGAGTCCAGCTAATGCATGGATGCACTAGTACATGTGTATACATAATATATTCTTCCATGTACACAATATACACGGGCGCCACCGAAGGCAAACGAGCCAGGAACCCTAACCCTAATGTTGAGTAACGTGATTGTATAGGAAAGCTAGACTATCATAGGATATTATTCTACCTTGCCTTGTACTTCAAGATAATCATGTACTCCTATATATGCCCACGAGGCTCAAGCAATACAATGCAACGAATTATTTCACCAATCATCCCTCTTTCCCTTCCAATATGGTATCAGTTTCCGGGTTCTAAACCCTACCCGCCGCCGCTTCCGCACCCGCGCGCCGCCCCTGGGGTGGTCGGCCTCCATGACCGCCGCCGGGGGCCGCGCCGCCCGTACCTAGGGTTCGTCTGCCGGCCGTGTTGGCCGGCTGCCCTAGAGAGTCTTTTTTTTCGATCCTTTGATCCGGGTTTTTCTCTCTCGTCGGTCCCTTTGATCGGCGTCTACTTTTTGGTTTTCCGATCTTTTCTTGATCGGTTTGCGTCGCCCACCGCCGCCGTCGACACCTCGCGCCTCTACTTCGACATCGGCGCAACCGGCCGGCTACTTCACCGACCCGGCGGCCTCGCGTGACAGGCAGCCCTCAAGGCCGTCGTCCGCGCGCCGGCCCGCCCGTCGATCTACGCCGGCCATCACCGCCCTGCTCCGACCGGGACTCCTGCATCACCCCAACCAGGCGGCATCGCGCCATGCGGCGGCCAATCATAGCCGCCCTGCCGCCCACCGCCGCCGGCTTCATCTCGGACTCCGCCTCCACCGAGCGGCATCCCCGACCTCGCACGCGATCGGCTTGATCACCCGCTCGCCGCCGCGATCCGCCTCATCTACGCCGCACGCGACCGACCTGGCCCGTCAGTTACGCGCGCCTCCGCAGGTCCCGTGAAGATCGTCTCCGAGTTCAGCGCGCCCCTCCGTTGATCGAGCAACGGGCTGCCGCTGCGTCGCCCTGTCGGGCCGCAGCGCCGCCGCCCCGTGGTTCTTCTCCCGGCTGCACCAACCCGCGTCAACGCTGCGTCGCCCCTTCAGGCCGTAGTGCCGCGGCCCGCGGTCTACCGCCGCCCCGAGGCCGTCCGCTCCTGGTCGTCCCCGTGGCTGCACCGACCCTCGCGCCGCCGCTGCGTCGCCCCGTCGGGCCGTAGCGAGCGTGGCACGCGGTCCACGCCGCCGTCTCGAGGCCGTCCACGCTGTTGCACCACCCCGCGCTGAAGGAAATATGCCCTAGAGGCAATAATAAAGTTATTATTTATTTCCTTATTTCATGATAAATGTTTATTATTCATGCTAGAATTGTATTAACCGGAAACATAATACATGTGTGAATACATAGACAAACATAGTGTCACTAGTATGCCTCTACTTGACTAGCTCGTTTATCAAAGATGGTTATGTTTCCTAGCCATGGACAAAAGAGTTGTCATTTGATTAATGGGATCACATCATTAGGAGAATGATGTGATTGACATGACCCATTCCGTTAGTCTAGCACTTGATCGTTTAGTATGTTGCTATTTCTTTCTTCATGACTTATACATGTTCCTGTAACTATGAGAATTATGCACCTCCCGTTTATCGGAGGAACACTTTGGGTACTATCAAACGTCACAACGTAACTGGGTGATTATAAAGGAGTACTACAGGTGTCTCCGAAGGTAAATGTTGAGTTGGCGTATTTCGATATTAGATTTTGTCACTCCGATTGTCAGAGAGGTATCTCTGGGCCCTCTCGGTAATGCACATCTTTATAAGCCTTGCAAGCAATGTGACCAAATGAGTTGGTTACGGAATGATGCATTACGGAACGAGTAAAGAGACTTGCCAGTAACGAGATTGAACTAGGTATTGGATACCGACGATCAAATCTCGGGCAAGTAACATACCGATGACAAAGAGAACAACGTATGTTGTTATGCGGTTTGACCGATAAAGATCTTCGTAGAATATGTAGGAACCAATATGGGCATCCAGGTTCCGCTATTGGTTATTGACCGAGAATAGTTCTAGGTCATGTCTACATAGTTCTCGAACCCGTAGGGTCCGCACGCTTAACGTTACAATGACAGTTATATTATGAGTTTATGAGTTTTGATGTACCGAAGGAGTTCGGAGTCCCGGATGAGATCAGGGACATGACGAGGAGTCTCGAAATGGTCGAGACATAAAGATCGATATATTGGACGACTATATTCGGACTTCGGAAAGGTTCCGAGTGATTCGGGTATTTTTCGGAGTACCGGAGAGTTACGAGAATTCGTCGGGAGAAGTATTGGGCCTTATTGGGCCATACGGGAAAGAGAGAGGGGCTGCCTAGGGCAGGCCGCGCGCCCCCCCAAGGCCTAGTCCGAATTGGACTAGGGGGAGGGGCCGCACCCCCTCCTTCCTTCCCTTCTCTCTTCCCTTTCCTTCTCTCCTACTCCTACTACATGGAAGGTCTCCTAGTTGGACTAGGAAAGGAGGGAGTCCTACTCCCGGTCGGAGTAGGACTCCTCCCTGGCGCGCCCTCCCTTGGCCGGCCGCCCCCTCCCCCTTGCTCCTTTAGATACGGGGGCAGGGGGGCACCCCATGACACAGAAGTTGATCTACGGATCGTTCCTTAGCCGTGTGCGGTGCCCCCCTCCACCATATTCCACCTCGGTCATATCGTCACGGAGTTTAGGCGAAGCCCTGCGCCGGTAGAACATCATCATCGTCACCACGCCGCCGTGCTGACGGAACTCATCCCCGAAGCTTTGCTGGATCGGAGCCTGGGGATCGTCATCAAGCTGAACGTGTGCTGAACTCGAAGGTGCCGTACGTTCGGTACTTGGATCGGTCGGATCATGAAGACGTACGACTACATCAACCGTGTTGTGTTAACGCTTCCGTTTGCGGTCTACGAGGGTACGTGGACATCACTCTCCCCTCTCATTGCTATATCATCACCATGATCTTGCGTGTACGTAGGATTTTTTTTGAAATTACTACGTTCCCCAACAGTGGTATCCGAGCCTAGGTTTTATGCGTTGATGTTATATGCACGAGTAGAACACAAGTGAGTTGTGGGCGATATAAGTCATACTACTTACCAGCATGTCATACTTTGGTTCAGCGGCATTGTGAGATGAAGCGGCCCGAACTGACATTACGCGTACGCTTACGCGAGACTGGTTTCACCGCTGCGAGCATTCGTTGCTTAAAGGTGACCGGCGGGTGTCTGTCTCTCTCACTTTAGTTGAACCGAGTGTGGCTACGCCCGGTCCTTGTGAAGGTTAAAACAACACCAACTTGACAAACTATCGTTGTGGTTTTGATGCGTAGGTAAGAACGGTTCTTGCTAAGCCCGTAGCAGCCACGTAAAATTTGCAACAACAAAGTAGAGGACGTCTAACTTGTTTTTGCAGGGCATGTTGTGATGTGATATGGTCAAGACGTGATGCTATATTTTATTGTATGAGATGATCATGTTTTGTAACCGAAGTTATCGGCAACTGGCAGGAGTCATATGGTTGTCGCTTTATTATATGAAATGCAAACGCCCTGTAATTGCTTTACTTTATCACTAAGCGGTAGCGATAGTCGTAGAAGCAATAGATGGCGTAACGACAACGATGCTACGATGGAGATCAAGGTGTCACGCCGGTGACGATGGTGATCACGACGATGCTTCGAAGATGGAGATCACAAGCACAAGATGATGATGGCCATATCATATCACTTATATTGATTGCATATGATGTTTATCCCTTATGCATCTTATCTTGCTTTGATTGACGGTAGCATTTTAAGATGATCTCTCACTAATTATCAAGAAGTGTTCTCCCTGAGTATGCACCGTTGCGAAAGTTCTTCGTGCTGAGACACCACGTGATGATCGAGTGTGATAGGCTCTATGTTCAAATACAACGGGTGCAAAACAGTTGCACACGCGGAATACTCGGGTTAAACTTGACGAGCCTAGCATATACAGATATGGCCTCGGAACACGGAGACCGAAAGGTCGAGCGTGAATCATATAGTAGATATGATCAACATAGTGATGTTCACCATTGAAAACTACTCCATCTCACGTGATGATCGGACATGGTTTAGTTGATTTGGATCATGTGATCACTTAGATGACTAGAGAGATGTCTGTCTAAGTGGGAGTTCTTAAGTAATATGATTAATTGAACTTAAATTTATCATGAACTTAGTCCTGGTAGTATTTTACAAATTATGTTGTAGATCAATAGCTTGCGTTGTTGCTTTCATATGTTTATTTTCATATGCTCCTAGAGAAAATTGTGTTGAAAGATGTTAGTAGCAATGATGCGGATTGGATCCGTGATCTGAGGTTTATCCTCATTGCTGCACAGAAGAATTATGTCCTTAATGCATCACTAGGTGACAGACCTATTGCAGGAGCAAATGCAGACGTTATGAACGTTTGGCTAGCTCAATATGATGACTACTTGATAGTTTAGTGCACCATGCTTAACGACTTAGAATAGGGACTTCAAAGACGTTTTGAACGTCATGGACCATATGAGATGTTCCAGGAGTTGATGTTAATATTTCAACCAAATACCCGAGTTGAGAGATATGAAGTCTCCAACAAGTTCTATGGCTAAAAGATGGAGGAGAATCGCTCAACTAGTGAGCATGTGCTCAGATTGTCTGGGTACTTCAGTCGCTTGAATCAAGTGGGAGTTAATCTTCCAGATAAGATAGTGATTGACAGAATTGTCTAGTCACCATCACCAAGTTAGTAGAACTTTGTGATGAACTATAGTATGCAAGGGATGACGAAAGCGATTCCCGAGCTCTTCGTGATGATGAAATTAACGAAGGTAGAAATCAAGAAAGAGCATCAAGTGTTGATGGTTGACAAGATCACTAGTTTCAAGAAAAGGGCAAAGGGAAAGAAAGGGAAACTTCAAGTAGAATGACAAGCAAGTTGTCACTCCCGCGAAGAAGCCCAAAGCTGGATCAAAGCCTGAAACTGAATGATTATACTGCAAAGGAAATGGTCATTGGAAGTGGAAATGCCCTGAATATTTGGTGGATAAGAAGGATGGCAAAGTGAACAAGGGTATATTTGATATACAGGTTATTGATGTGTACCTTACTAGTGTTTATAGTAACCCCTGAGTATTTGATACTTGTTCGGTTGATAAGATTAGTAACTCGAAACAGGAGTTACAGAATAAACAGAAACTAGTTGAGGGTGAAGTGATGATGTGTGTTGGAAGTGGTTCCAAGATTGATATGATCATCATCGTACACTCCCTATACTTTCGGGATTAGTGTTGAACCTAAATAAATGTTATTTGGCGTTTGCGTTGAGCATGAATATGATTTGATCATGTTTATTGCAATACGGTTATTCATTTAAAATCAGAGAATAATTGTTGTTCTGTTTAAATGAATAAAACCTTTGATGGTCATACACCCAATGAAAATAGTTTGTTGGATCTCGATCGTAGTGATACACATATTCATAATATTGATGCCAAAAGATGCAAAGTTAATAATGATAGTGCAACTTATTTGTGGCACTGCCGTTTGGGTCATATCGGTGTAAAGCGCATGAAGAAACTCCATAAAGATGGATTTTCGAAATCACTTGGTTATGAATCATTTGATGCTTGCGAACCGTGCCTTTTGGGCAAGATGACTAAAACTCCGTTCTCCGGAACAATGGAACGAGCTACTGATTTATTGGAAATAATACATATCGATGTATGCAATCCAATGAGTATTGATGCTCGTGGCGAGTATCGTTATTTTCTGACCTTCACAAGATGATTTAAGCAGATATGAGTATATCTACTTAATGAAACACAAGTCTGAAACATTTGAAAAGTTCAAAGAATTTCAGAGTGAAGTGGAGAATCATCGTAACAAGAAAATAAAATTTCTACGATCTGATCGTGGAGAAGAATATTTGAGTTACGAGTTTGGCCTTCATATAAAACAATGTGGAATAGTTTCACAGCTCACGCCACATGGAACACCACAACGTTATGGTGTGTCCGAACGTCATAACCGCACTTTATTGGATATGGTGTGATCTATGATGTATCTTACCGATTTACCACCATCGTTTTGGGGTTATGCATTAGAGACAGCTGCATTCACGTTAAATAGGGCACCATCTAAATCCTTTGAGACGACACCGTATGAACTATAGTTTAATAATGAACCTAAGCTGTCGTTTCTTAAAGTTTGGGGTTGCAATGCTTATGTGAAAAAGTTTCAGCATGATAAGCTCAAACCCAAATCGGAGAAGTGCGTCTTCATAGAATACCCAAAGGTAACTATTGGGTACACCTTCTATCACAGATCTGAAGGCAAGTTATTCGTTGCTAAGATGGATCCTTTCTAGAGAAGAAGTTTCTCTCGAAAGAAGTGAGTGGGAGGAAAGTAGAACTTGATGAGGTAATTGTACCTTCTGCCTTATTGGAAAGTAGTTCATCACAGAAATCAGTTCCAGTGATTCCTACACCAATTAGTGAGGAAGTTAATGATGATGATCATGAAACTTCAGATCAAGTTGCTACCAAACCTCGTAGGTCTTCCAGAGTAAGATCCGCACCAGAGTGGTATGATAATCATGTTCTGGAAGTCATGTTACTAGACCATGATGAACCTACGAACTATGAGGAAGCGATGATGAGCCCAGATTCCACGAAATGGCTTGAGGCCATAAAATCTGAGATATGATCCATGAGAACAAAGTATGGACTTTGATTGACTTGCTCGATGATCAGCAAGCCATGTTAAATAAATGGATCTTCAAGAGGAAGACGGACATTGGTAGTAGTGTTACTATCTACTAAGCTTGACTTGTTGCGAAATGTTTTCAACAAGTTTAAGGTGTTGAATACGATGAGATTTTCTCACTCGTATCGAAGCTTAAGTCTGTCTGAATCATGTTAGCAATTGCCACATTTTATGAAATCTGGCAAATGGATGTCAAAACTGCATTCCTTAATGGATTTATTAAAGAAGAGTTGTATATGATGCAACCAGAAAGTTTTTGTCAATCCTAAAGATGCTAACAAAGTGTGCAAGCTCCAGCAATCCATCAATGGACTAGTACAAGCATCTCGGAGTTGGAATATACGCTTTGATGAGTTGATCAAAGCATATGGTTTTATACAGACTTTTGAAGAAGCCTGTATTTACAAGAAAGTGAGTGGGAGCTTTGTAGCATTTCTAATATTATATGTGGATGACATATTGTTAATTGGAAATGATATGGAAATTCTGGATAGCATGAAAGGATACTTGAATAAGAGTTTTTCAAAGCAAGACATCGGTGAAGCTGCTTACACATTGAGCATCAAGATCTATATAGATAGATCAAGACGCTTGATAAGATTTTTCAATGAGTACATACCTTGATAAATTTTTGAAATAGTTCAAAATGGAACAGTCAAAGAAAGAGTTCTTGCCTGTGTTACAAGGTGTGAAGCTGAGTAAGACTCAAGACCCGACCATTGCAGAAAATAGAAAGAAAATGAAAAGTTATTCCCTATGCCTCAGTCATAGGTTCTATAAAGTATGTTATGCTGTGAACCAGACCTATTGTATACCTTGCTCTGTGTTTGGCAAAGGAATACAATTTTGATCTAATAAGTAGATCACTGGACATGGGTCAAGAATATCCTTAGTGAGGACTAAGGAGATGTTTCTCGATTATGGAGGTGATAAAAGAGCCCGTCGTAAAAGTTACAATGATGCAAGCTTTTACACCAATCCAGATGACTCTAAGTCTCAATCTGGATACATATTGAAAGTGGGAGCAATTAGCTAGAGTAGCTCCATGCAGAGCATTGTGGACATAGAATATTTGCGAAATACATACGGCTCTAAATATGACAGACCCGTTGACTAAGCTTCTCTCACGAGCAAAACATGATCATACCTTAGTACTCTTTTGGGTGTTAATCACATAGCGATGTGAACTAGATTATTGACTCTAGTAAACCCTTTGGGTGTTAATCACATAGCGATGTCAACTAGATTATTGACTCTAGTAAACCCTTTGGGTGTTGATCACATGATGATGTGAACTATGGGTATTAATCACATGCAGATGTGAATATTGGTGTTAAATCACATAGCGATGTGAACTAGATTATTGACTCTAGTGCAAGTGGGAGACTGAAGGAAATATGCCCTAGAGGTAATAATAAAGTTATTATTTATTTTCTTTTTTCATGATAAATGTTTATTATTCATGCTAGAATTGTATTAACCGGAAACATAATACATGTGTGAATACATAGACAAACATAGTGTCACTAGTATGCCTCTACTTGACTAGCTCGTTTATCAAAGATAGTTATGTTTCCTAGCCATGGACAAAAGAGTTGTCATTTGATTAATGGGATCACATCATTAGGAGAATGATGTGATTGACATGACCCATTCCGTTAGCCTAGCACTTGATCATTTAGTATGTTGCTATTGCTTTCTTCATGACTTATACATGTTCCTGTAACTATGAGAATTATGCAACTCCCGTTTACCGGAGGAACACTTTGGGTACTACCCAACGTCACAACGTAACTGGGTGATTATAAAGGAGTACTACAGGTGTCTCCGAAGGTACATGTTGAGTTGGCGTATTTCGAGATTAGATTTTGTCACTCCGATTATCGGAGAGGTATCTCTGGGCCCTCTCGGTAATACACATCTTTATAAGCCTTGCAAGCAATGTGACCAAATGAGTTGGTTACGGAATGATGCATTACGGAACGAGTAAAGAGACTTGCCGGTAATGAGATTGAACTAGGTATTGGATACCGACGATCAAATCTCGGGCAAGTAACATACCGATGACAAAGGGAACAACGTATGTTGTTATGCGGTTTGACCGATAAAGATCTTCGTAGAATATGTAGGAACCAATATGGGCATCCAGGTTCCGCTATTGGTTATTGACCGAGAATAGTTCTAGGTCATGTCTACATAGTTCTCGAACCCGTAGGGTCCGCACGCTTAACGTTATGATGACAGTTATATTATGAGTTTATGAGTTTTGATGTACCGAAGGAGTTCGGAGTCCCGGATGAGATCAGGGACATGACGAGGAGTCTCGAAATGGTCGAGACATAAAGATCGATATATTGGACGACTATATTCGGACTTCGGAAAGGTACCGAGTGATTCTGGTATTTTTCGGAGTACCGGAGAGTTACGAGAATTCGCCGGGAGAAGTATTGGGCCTTATTGGGCCATACGGGAAAGAGAGAGGGGCTGCCTAGGGCAGGCC
>NC_041381.1:703700628-703720402 GCF_002162155.2 Triticum dicoccoides
TCTTCCCTTTCCTTCTCTCCTACTCCTACTACATGGAAGGTCTCCTAGTTGGACTAGGAAAGGAGGGAGTCCTACTCCCGGTGGGAGTAGGACTCCTCCCTGGCGCGCCCTCCCTTGGCCGGCCGCCCCCTCCCCCTTGCTCCTTTATATACGGGGGCAGGGGGCACCCCATGACACACAAGTTGATCTACGGATCGTTCCTTAGCCGTGTGCGGTGCCCCCCTCCACCATATTCCACCTCGGTCATATCATCGCGGAGTTTAGGCGAAGCCCTGCGCCGGTAGAACATCATCATCGTCACCACGCCGTCGTGCTGACGGAACTCATCCACGAAGCTTTGCTGGATCGGAGCCCGGGGATCGTCATCGAGCTGAACGTGTGCTGAACTCGGAGGTGCCGTACGTTCGTTACTTGGATCGATCGGATCGTGAAGACGTACGACTACATCAACCGCGTTGTGTTAACGCTTCTGTTTGCGGTCTACGAGGGTATGTGGACATCACTCTCCCCTCTCGTTGCTATATCATCACCATGATCTTGCGTGTACGTAGGAATTTTTTTGAAATTACTACGTTCCCCAACACGCGCTCCGCCGCTGTGCCGCCCCTTCGGGCTGTAGCACCGCGGCCCGCGGTCCCTGCGACCGTCCCGAGGTCTTCCGTCGTCGCCCCGACCTGCCCGCCGCCGCTGCGTCGCCCCTTCGGGCCGTAGCGTCGTGGCCCGCGGTCCACCGCCGTCCCCGCGCGTCAACTTCCTGTGGCATGCGCCGCACCACCTCCTTTGGCGCGGGTACGCCACCATCTGCGCCGGTCTTCGTCACGCTGTCGGGTTCTTCGCCTACTTCAAGCACCGCCGCCGCGCTCCTAACCTAGCCGCCGCCGCCGCTCTTCTTTTGTAGGCGCCGCCGCTACCCCCGTAGCCACCGTAGCCGCCCATCCACCTCCTTCGTCTTTGTCCAGCACGAGCCCGTCGCCAGCGTCGTCGTCATCTACCCCGACCGCTTCATCTACTCCGACAACTGCGGGCGACATTGGCCCCGTGCCGATTGGCGCCGCAACCGTCGTCGAGTCCTTCTCTGCTGGCCTCTCCGACTTCTTCGACATGGCGTACAGCTCGTGCAGGTCCCTGTCTACGCATGCCCGGTGCTGGCAACACCGCCGCGTGCCTTCGTCCACGACGTGTCCCCGGGCCCGGCAAGCCTGGTGCGGTGCTTCGTCAACTTCGTCTTCGTCTGTCTACGCATGCCCGGTGCTGGCAACACCGACGCGTGCCTTCGTCTACGATGTGTCCCCGGGGTTGGCAATCCCGGCGCGACGCGTCGTCAACATCATCTACTTCCTGGCGCACCACTACTTCGACACCACTGCGCCCACGACTAACTCGGCGCCCCCTTGCGCCCGCGGCTCCACGACGACTTCCTCAACACCGGCCACCCTGACTCGACATCGACCACGGCATTCTTCGCACGGCTACCTCGACCACGGCTCCACCACCCACGCTCTCGGCTACCTCGACAAACGGCACAAAGGGCTATCGCCTTGCTTGAGCAACCTCGTCGGTTGCCACTCCAGCCATGACTCCGTGATGCGTCGACCGTTACGACTGTGGGGGGTGTCCGTCGGCTTGCTTTCGGATTCTTCTCCAGTCTCACTGTCTGCCTCGCTACCGTTGTGACTGCGGGGGGATGTTGAGTAACGTGATTGTATAGGAAAGCTAGGATAGTGTAGGATATTATTCTACCTTGCCTTGTACTCCAAGATGATCATGTACTTCTATATATATGCCCACGAGGCTCAAGCAATACAATGAAACGAATCATTCCACCAATCATCCCTCTTTCCCTTCCAACACCTAACCAGTGCTCCGATCCGCAAGGTAAGTTAGGTTCCAACCCCGAACTCTAATCAGTAGTTCCGACCCGCAAGTTAGGTTCCATCCCGGTTTGATTTTTCCAGTCTTGGGCGACTGATTCGTGCTCGTTCACAGGGCTCCGAGGATGGTGGCTTCCCTCCACACGGCGGCGACGAGGATCCTCCGTCCGGCGGTGCTTCGCCGGCTCGTCCACACCCAGCCGCAGGTATCTTGGCCTCCGTCTCATCTCCGGCTAGATCTGTGCCCCGACGTCCGATTGTTGCTCTGATTGGTGGAGGCCCTCCCCTCTTCTCTCCATACTATTATGTATCACGGTATATCATAATCATAGGGAAGAACGGCTATCCTTTACATAGACATCTTTTTGATTGACGATCTCTGCCTAGCATGAAGAATGCCTTGATATTTATTTTAAATCGATATCTTTTGGTCTCTAGCTAGTTCTATAGTTTGCTCTGTATCACTGGTAGATAATCAACTGCCTAGCATGAAGAAATATTTTGATAAAACCGATGTCTTTTGGTATCCTGCTAGTTTTATACAGTAAGTTTCTGTGCCATTGTTAGATGCTCAACGCCCAGCATGAAGAAATATTTTGGTAAAACCGACGTCTTTTGGTCTCCTGCTAGTTTTATCTTTTGATCGATGTGCCATTGGATACATGACCAACTGCCTAGCATGAGGATGACTTGATATTTTGGTAAAAAAATTGACATCTTTTGGTCTCCAGCTAGTTTTACATTTTGCCGTGCATGATATCAGGTGATATATCTCTTGTCAAGACTATTTGTTGGTTAGATCTAAGTTCTCAATGCTGCTTCTGTGTTTCCAGCATTCCGGAATCCCCGGTGCCTTGGATGAAGGATACAACCGTGCATCGCAAATCCAGCAGAAGAAGGAGGAGCTTTACAATCTCATCGCCAAGGCTGTGGCGGAGCCCACTACCACCTGGCTGGACAGGCGACTGCTCAAGGCTCTCTCCCTGCAAGTCAAGCCTAGACCAAAGGACCCTCAGTGGTACAATATCAACCATATATATTCAGACATACTCCCTTCGTTCCTAAATATAAGTCTTTGGAGTCATTCCACTACGGACCACATACGGAGTAAAACGAATGAACTACACTTTAAAATGCATCTATATACATCCGTATGTGGTCCATAGTGAAATCTCTACAAAGACTTGTATTTAGGAACGGAGGGAGTAGATATTTGTTCTGTTTCCCTCTTCCAACCGGAGTTCATATGTAACTCTTACCATCTCGTCCAACCTACCTGTAGGCGCAAGATAATTTTGACCAAGGTGGCCACCCATTGTACATATGCTGTGGGTATTCTTGTTGCCTATGTCAGATGTCCTCGCACTGAAGACGGTGCTAAAATAGTAAGGTATGATGGACATCTTGTTACTGCTGAGAGTCTGCCCATGCTAAAAGGATAGGAGGCTGCTGCTACTTCTGAGGGAGTGCCCAAGCAATTGGGTTGAAGACAAAATGCAGCTTGTTTGATGGAGAAGCAAGACGGATATCAGTTCTATATATTCCAGCACTATATTATTATGTATGTCTATATCATGTGCTAGCTAGAACATGAGTAGTAGTATTACTGGATGATCTCTGTGGTCGCATTCTAAGATATTTATGATGTTGCTGGCATGGTATGAAGATGAGTCTAGTAGTATTTCTGTTTGAGCAAATTTCTGCTTTAGCAACTGAATGGCTGTGTGATCGCTTTCTAAGAGAATATAGCTCTTTGTGATATAGCTGGCTTGGTACTGTTCATACAGATGAACCTTATGCATTGTTGGTTTGAATCCTGCCATGATAGATGATTTTGGCCATATATCGCATTTCGAATGATACAATATCTGCTGGTCGTACAGGTGTTGGACAAAAGATCGTTGTACGCAGGTCAGTTTGCTTGTTGGATGATGCTTGATATCAGCGGTTATGACCTGCTCTGGTTGACTCATTTTTCGATCTGTGAATATTCTTCAAATACATGAATATTATTTTGAATTCATGAACATTTTTAAATTTATAAACAATTTCAAATTTATGAATATTTTCCAAATTCAGGAATATTATTATTTATAATTTTAATAAAACCAACCGAAATAAAATAAATATTTGAGAAAATTAAAGAAGAATATGGAACTCCCGGGTTGCTTGCTTGTTAGAGTCGCATATCATTGGTCGATGTATCCTGTATGGGATATAGAGCGTGCATCAAATGAAAGGGAGGCCACGGTTTTTGTGCGTAAACACAGAGCCACTGTAGCTAGTCCTGGCCATCTCAGGCCCGGCCCTGTCGGCCCACCCAGGCCCGGCCCTAATATCCAGGGCCTAGGCCCGATGGGCTTGCCCATGGGCCGGGCTTGGGCCTGAGTTTTGAGCCCACCAGCAGGGCCTGGACGGGCTTGGGCTTAGCATATTGGCATTTTAAGGAAGAGGCCCGGCCCATGGCCCTAAGCCCTAAGGGCTTTTCAGGGCTTTTTACTAGATGGGCCGGGCTTGGGCTTGAAAAGTAGGCCCGATGGTAGGGCCTGGGAGGGCCTGGGCCTAAGTTCTTTGCCGTGGGCATTTTTAGGCCCGGCCCAAGCCCGGCCCGGCCTGGCCCATGGCTAGATATAACTGTAGCCTCCATAACTTTTTTTTTCTTTCACTAGATGACCCGTTGCGTCCTTGGCGTAAAGATCAATTGCAGTCAAGAAATGCAATCAATAGTATACATCAACTATTTGAAGGAGTCCTTTTTTCAGATTATCTGCAAAATACGATTCTAATGGCTATGCTCATGTTGTGTTATTTTACACTCATCCTTTGTTGAGGTGTCCGTTAAGTAGCATCACATGACTGCATGCCGATCATGATAACACCAAACCAGACTAACCAAGCATCTGAACAAACCGAGAACCGTACCCTCCACAACGACCTCCTAACTGGCAACCAACAACACATGAAAAGTGGTTGGAACCCGGAATTAGGAAGCAATGATCCTCCATCGACCCGGAAATAGAGCTGGAGAGGTGTCCGACATAATCCAACCTGGCGTACACCAACAACCGAATAAGTCACGGAGCCTACTACTTGGGGTCCCTGACGCGTGTGCCGAGGGCACGCCTCGGGCCACCTCATCTGTCACGCGATACTCGTCGCCCTGGATGTGCCGCCCCACACGTTGGTGGTGGCGCCCGGTGTTTGTTCCACCGGGAAGAGACGTCGGGTCTGCACTCGAGGGTGCACCTTGATTGGCATGTGGGCTATCTGGGACGCGTGCCCTGGGTACATCCATGCGGCTGGACACCCCATAGGTGTTTGTCCTGGGCTTTACAAAATTATTTGCCTGCTCGAAACATGCAACCGCGACCCTGGATGAGAAGGCACAACCGAACAGGCCGTCACGAATGTCAAGGCATTCAATGTTTCTTTGAGTTTTGTCAGCTTTGCATCCTTCTGGGAAGATGAGGTGGCGGCGGCTCTCTAGAGATGAAATAAGGTCTTCTCATCTAGCCCCGTCTTGATGATGTTTCTAGTGTCATCTGAGGGAGTGTGGATATTTTTCTCCAACAGATCTCGTGGGATTCGTCGGCCTTTGTCTTTGGTGTATCCGCTTGGATAAAATCTTCGTTCGTGTATGTTCATGTGTCTATAGGTTGGATCCTTCCGATTCATACTTCTCTTCATCGACGGCGGTTGTTTTTCTGGTGCGCCGGTCCTGTGGGCCTTAGCACAACCCACAACGTATTCCTGACTGTTGTCCACAACAAGGTTTGCCTGACTCCGGTGATGGAGGGGGATAGCAGCGGCTCGCCTTCGGCTTGCTCCAGTGATTATAGTCGTTGTTGTGTTTTACGGACATAACCGTAATTTTCACTTTTGATGATGTTTGTTGTACTATCTTAGAGTTGATGAATAGATCAGAAGCTTCTCTAAAAAAAGATTCAACGAGGGCAAGACAAGAAAAAAAGTGAGAAGAAACTAGACCGAGGGAGGGTGAGTGGGTCTCAATGTCGGAGATGGGCTATATACACAGGCGCCACGGAAGGCAAACGTGCGAGGAACCCTAACCCCTAACCAGTTCCATCAGCAAGGTAGGTTAGCTTCAGAACCCCCCTATTCAGTAGTTCCTAGCCGCAAGTTACGTTCCAACCCGGCGTGATTTCTCTGCTCTTGGGTGATTGATTCCTGCTTGTTTGCAGGCCTGACGATGGCGGCCTCCCTCCGCGCGGCGTCGACGAGGATCATGCGTCCTGCGGTGCTTCCAGGGGCGGGGCTTCGCCGGCTCGTCCACACCCAGCCTCAGGTATCTTGGCCTCCGTCCCATCTCCGGCGTCTGATTGTTGTTCTGATTGGTGGAGGCCTCCGTTCTTCTCTCCACACTATTATCTATAGGGATGGACCGCTGGCCTTTAAACAGGCATCTTCTTTTTTTGATAACTTAAACAGGCATCTTCTGGATTGATGATCTCTGCCTAGAATGAAAAATTCCTTGATTTTTTTTTAAAATCCTCGTCTTTCCCGCTAGTTGTATTGTTTGCTCTCTACCCTGCTTTAGTTGTAGTTGGATCTGTGGCTCGTGTCCGCTTAAAACTGGTGTTTGTAGCTCGCTTTTGCTTTCAGTTAATGGAAATCGGAGGGGGAAGCCCTTCTTTGATCAAAAAAATTGTTTGCTCTGTACCATTGTAGATGGTCAACTGCCAGCATGAAGAAATATTTTGGTAAAACCTATATCTTTTGGTCTCCTGCTAGTTTTATACGGTAGTTTTCTGCGCCATTGCTAGATGATCAACTGCCTAGCATGAAGCCCTTTAGTCTCCTGCTAGTTTTATAGTTTGATATGTGCCCTTGGGTACATGCATGACCAACGGCCTAGCATGAGGAATGACTTTAATGTTTTCGTAAAAACGTGACGTCTTTTGGTCTCCAGTTAGTTTTATAGTTTGTTGTGCAAGATATCAGATGATATACGACCGCATCGATCTCTTGTCAAGACTGCTTGTTGTTTAGTTATCAGCTCCCAATGCTGCTTCTGTGTTTCCAGCATTCCGAATTCCGTGCGTCGCAATTCAAGCAGCAGAAGGAGGAGCTGTACGATCTCATCGCCAAGGCCTATGCGAATTCCACCGCCACCTGGCAGGACAGGCTTATGCTCCACCATCTGTGCACGCAAATCGAGCCTAGACCAAATGACCCTGAATGGTATGATCTCAACCATATATACGCAGACATAGACATTTGTTCTGCTATTCGTCTGCTACATGAGTTGATATATATGTACGTAGCGTAGTTCTTAGTTTCTTACCATCTCATCTCATGTCATCTCGTTCCGCCTACCTGTAGGCGCAAGGTATTTGGACTTAAGAAGGGGATCGCTTATACTTCGTTCACGGGTGCTGTTGTTACTTCCTTGTTCGCTGTTTTTGGCCTGGCTCCCAATCCTAAAATAGTAGAATATGAAAGACTTCTTGTTACTGCTGAGAGTGTGCCCATGCTACAAGAGAGACTGCACAGGCGAGTTGGACATCAGCCTGCTGCTACTGCTGGGGGAGCGCAGAAGCAGACGGATTGAAGACGAAATGCATCTTGTTTGATTTTTTTTTTTCGAAAAGGGGAGACTCCCCGGCCTCTGCATCAGAAAGATGCATGCGGCCATCTTATTAACCAAACATCAAAAAGTGCCAACAAGGTTCCGATGCATCTTGTTTGATGGAGAAGCAAGACAGATGTCAGTCCATCATGTGCTATCTAGAACTTTAGTTGTAGTATCACTGGATGATCTCTGTCATCACATTCTAAGAAGATATTTATGATGTTGTTGACATGGTACGTTATCCTTTCTGTTTGAGCAAATTGGATGAAGATGAGCCTTATGCATAGCTGGATGGATGGATGCTTCATCAGCGGCATGCACCGTTGTCGGCGAGAGCGAGACCCGCAGCGGTTGACTCTTGAGTCGCACTTGACGATTATTCACATCAAAGTACATTCCCATGTTCGTACCGCTCCAGAAATTACAATTTCAAAATGTATATATATCCCATAAAAGAAAAATACGAACAAGCTGGCCACACTTTGGCATGGCTGGCCTTTCACACTATAGAGAGATAAATAATCATGCTGCTGTCTGACACGGACGCGCTCACCCGACTTAAACCAAACCCAAGAGAGACATAGACCTAGATCATGTAATTGTCCAAATCCAAAATTTTGCCAATTTTTTGTTTCGTCTTGAGATTCTGGTTCTGATGTTGCTGAATGAGACAGATATATTGATGCAATTCATCCACATTCAATATATATTTCTAATTAGCTGGTGCATGTCATTATCAAAGTATTTTTTTTGACAAATTTTATTTACTCGTTGGGACTATAGTTGTGATGTCAGTTCGATATATCGTTCTTTTCGTTATCCTATTTTCTGAAAGTAATTTTGTCCATCCAAATAAGTCGGTGGACCACACGTTTGGGCAAGCACATGTATATGTATCGCATAAAACCGATCATCAAGGAAGACTTATATTTAGAAATGGAGGGAGTAGCAGGCTTGCATGAGCAAGGCCTGGCACACAAAAGAGTCCTGAAATCTCTCAGTAGCTACTTCCTAGCACATTTGTGCCAATTAGGCCACTGGTGACTGATGCATAGAGAGGGTAGCAGGTTTGTATGCATGGAACCAATTGGCACCATCGCCTGTCAAATGCAGCATAGCTGAAGTCACTTTGAAGAATTCTAGGATTTCATACAAGGAATAATATGCTTCACCGGCGTCCAGCGAAATACCACTAGTAGAAAAAGGGTCAAATGTGAGACACATTAGTCCCGGTTTGTAACAGAACCGGCACTAATGTGTCCATTAGTGCCGGTTCCAACGGCTAGGCGGGAGGAGCTCTTTAGTACCGGTTCGTGGCGAACCTTTAGCACCGGTTCGTGCCACGAACCGGTACTAAAGAAAGTGGTGGCAGGATGTTGTCAGAGTGGGGCCCTTCCAGCACCTTTAGTACCGGTTTGTGGCACGAACCGGTACTAAAGATCGTCCTATATAAACCCTTCGTCCACCCGCACTCTGTTCTTCCCCCTTTCTCCTCTCCCTCTCCTCTGTTCTTCCCTCCTTCCTCTCGAGTTCATCACAAAATTTGCCCCAAATTTGTCAAGATTTGCAGGCCCCCATCCATTCAAATGATCACCAAGGTTAGCAACTTTGTCCTTTCATCTCTCATTGCTAGATTAGCTCTTGCATTGGTTTATATAGTGATTAATTGTGGGTTTTAGTAATTTGGGAGGAATTATATGTGGTAGTATTTGATTTATATGCAATTTGAGGTTAAAATAACACTTAGTTTGCATATGTAGGTGTGGTTTACTTAGTGCCTTCTAAATCTCCGTCGTAACCACCGTCGATCGCCCGCACCGTCCCGTCGCCAACACCACCTTGTGGTGAGCCTCTTGTTCATGAAATTTTATATAAAAAATTGATGTTTGTGTGATTTGGATATATAGTTACTCGTATAATAATTATCTTACCCGTACGTTGTTTGTTATACATAGTGCCATGGTTTTGATATCCGTCCCCGTCGGCCCTCATCCTTGTTATGATTCGGATGTGGTATATTCTCTTTTAAAACTATTTGTTGCATTTCGTGTTTATGACAAATTATGCCCATCAAGTTGACATAGATATTTTTATCTAGGAGGTATGTGAACCGGAAATTCCAACCGACCCTATTGTCGAGAGGTTAAATTTAGTTGAAAGAGAAAACGAGTACTTGAAAGAAAAATTGAAAAGAATTGAGGGGGAGAAGATGGAATTGGAGTTGCATGTTGCCGATGTCGTCGATGATCACAAGATCAAGATGGAGAAAATGCGCTTGAAGATTAGAAAGATTAGAAAATATGCCATCGATAGTGAGGCTTGGTATCATTATGCTGTTGGATCAATTGTTACCTTAGTTGCAATCTTGATCGCATTTGTTGTTGCATTTAAATGCTTTAGCTAGAGAGTTATTTGTTTGTTGCATTTAAGTGTTGTATGAACTTTATGTATGAACTTGTATTAATTTGGTCTATTCGGTGTTGTGTAATGAAGATGAGCCGGCAATGGATGTACGATGACCGATGCTCTCCCCAGTTCGTTGAGGGCGTGCATACTTTTCTGCTTGCGGCTGAGGCAAACAAGCGGGCGGATGGTTTTATGCCTTGTCCATGTGCTGGCTGTAAGAATGGTCGCAATTACTCTACGTCAAGAACCATTCACGTCCACCTGTTTGAGTCCGGTTTCATGCCCCACTATAATGTTTGGACCAAGCACGGAGAAAGAGGGGTTATGATGGAAGACAATGAAGAAGAAGAGGACGACGACAGCTATCCTGGCCATGGGTTTCCTGAATACGATGATACAACAATGGGGGAAAAAGCTGAGCCGGTAATGCGGGAAGAAGCTGAGCCGGCAATGCGGGAAGAAGATGAAGAAGAGGCATCAGATGAGCCCGTTGATGATCTAGGTCGGGCCATTGCCGATGCAAAGAGAAACTGCGCAAGTGATTTGGAGAAGAAGAAGTTGCAGCACATGTTAGAGGATCACAAAAAATTGTTGTACCCGAATTGCGTAGGTGACAAGAAAAAGCTAGGCACCACACTGGAATTGCTGCAATGGAAGGCAGAGAATGGTGTATCTGACAAGGGATTTGGAAAGTTGCTGGTAATGATAAAAGATATGCTTCCAAAGGACAACGAATTGCCCGAGAGTACGTACGAAGCAAAGAAGGATGTCTGCCCTCTAGGGTTAGAGGTGCAGAAGATACATGCATGCCCTAATGATTGCATCCTCTACCGCGGTGAGTACGAGGATTTGAACGCTTGCCCGGTATGTGGTGCATTGCGCTATAAGATCAGCCGCGATGACCCTGGTGATATCGAGGGCGAGCGCCCCAGGAAGAAGATTCCTGCCAAGGTGATGTGGTATTCTCCTATAATACCACGGATGAAACATTTGTTCCAAAACAAAGAGCATGCCAAGGCAATGCGATGGCACAGAGAAGACCGTAAGAAAGACGGAAATTTGAGAGTACCCGCTGACGGGTCGTAGTGGAGAAAAATTGAAAGAAAGTACGGCAAGGAGTTTGCAGATGACGCAAGGAGCGTATGGTTTGGTCTAAGCGCAGATGGCATTAATCCTTTTGGGAAGCAGAGCAGCAACCATAGCACCTGGCCTGTGACTCTATGTTTGTATAACCTTCCTCCTTGGTTGTGCATGAAGCGGAAGTTCATTATGATGCCAGTGCTCATCCAAGGCCCTAAGCAACCCGGCAACGACATTGATGTGTACCTAAGGCCATTAGTTGAAGAACTCTTACAACTGTGGAATGAAACATGTGTACGTGCGTGGGATGAGCACATGGGGGAAGAATTTGACCTAAAGGCGTTGCTGTTCGTGACCATCAATGATTGGCGTGCTCTCAGTAACCTTTCAGGACAGACAAACAAGGGATACCGCGGATGCACGCACTGTTTGGATGATACTGACAGTATATATTTGAATAGTTGTAAGAAGAATGTGTACCTGGGACATCGTCGATTTCTTCCGAGCAGGCATCCCGTAAGAAAGAAAGGCAAGCATTTCAAAGGTGAGGCGGATCACCAGACGAAGCCTTGCCACCGTACTGGTGCTGATGTACATGATATGGTCAAGGATTTGAAGGTGATATTTGGAAAGGGTCCTGGCAGACAACCTGTTCCGAAGGACGCTGACGGACGCGCACCCATGTGGAAGAAGAAATCTATATTTTGGGACCTGCCATATTGGAAAGACCTAGAGGTCCGCTCCGCAATCGACGTGATGCACGTGACGAAGAATCTTTGCGTGACCCTGCTTGGCTTCTTAGACGTGTATGGGAAGACAAAAGATACACCTGAGGCACGGGAGGACCAGCAACGTATGCACGGAGAAGACGGCATACATCAGGGTCATGCAAGCTACGCTCTTACCAAAGAAGAGAAGGAAATCTTCATTGAATGCCTGCTCAGTATTAAGGTACCGTCTGGCTTCTCGTCGAATATAAAGGAAATAATAAACATGGCAGAGAAAAAGTTCCAGAACCTAAAGTCTCATGACTGCCACGTGATTATGACGCAACTCCTTCCGGTTGCATTGAGGGGGCTTCTACCGGAAAACGTTCGATTAGCCATTGTGAAGCTATGTGCATTTCTTAATGCAATCTCTCAGAAGGTAATCGATCCAGAAATCATACCAAGGTTACAGAATGATTTGGTGCAATGTCTTGTCAATTTCGAGTTGGTGTTCCCACCATCCTTCTTCAACATCATGACGCACGTCCTAGTTCACCTATGCAAAGAGATTAACGTTTTGGGTCCTGTATTTCTACACAATATGTTTCCCTTTGATAGGTTCATGGGAGTCTTAAAGAAATATGTTCATAACCGTGCTAGGCCAGAAGGAAGCATCTCCAAGGGCCATCAAAATGAGGAGGTCATTGAGTTTTGTATTGACTTTATTCCTGACCTTAAGCCGATTGGTGTTCCTGAATCGCGGCATAAGGGCAGACTGGATGGAAAAGGCATGCTAGGAGGGGAACAAATAATATGTATGGACGGACATTCTCTCACTGAAGCACACTACACAGTACTACAGAATTCCGCCTTGGTGGCTCCGTATATGGATGAACACAATAATTTGCTACGCTCCAAACACCCGGAGCGGTCTGACGACTGGATTACACGTGAACAAACCAGGAGTTTCGCCAGCTGGTTGCAGACACGTACCATGCATGACACCTCTATTGAAGATGACCTGTACTTGCTGTCCCAGTTACCATCTTCGAATATAATGACTTTCAAAGGGTACGAGATAAATGGTAATACATTTTACACGATCGCCCAAGATAAGAAGAGCACCAACCAAAACAGTGGTGTCCGCTTTGATGCAGAAACCAAGACGGGAAAGGAAACATATTATGGTTATATACAGGACATATGGGAACTTGACTATCGACGTGGTTTAAAGGTCCCTTTGTTTCGGTGCAAATGGGTCAATATGACACGAGGCGGGGTAACGGAAGACCCGCAGTACGAAATGACAACAGTGGATCTCAACAATCTTGCGTATGCAGACGAACCATTCATCCTAGCCAATGATGTGGCACAGATTTTCTATGTGAAGGACATGCCTACCAAGCCAGGAAAAAGAAAAGATAAGGAAGCGAATGCATCGTACGATGAGCCAAAGCGGCACATAGTTCTTTCTGGGAAGAGAAACATCGTGGGAGTGGATGACAAGACAGACAAGTCAGAAGATTATGAAAAGTTTGATGAAATTGCTCCATTCACAGTGAATATTGACCCGAGCATCCCATTAAATGATGAAGATTTTCCATGGTTATGGCGCAAAGGGACACACGCGAAGAAAAAGTTTCACACCCAAAGATCTGGGATGTGATCGGCTTCACTATCATCACTTTCTTCTGTGTTTCACACCCAGAGGGGAATCTCTGTAATAGTTAGGGTAGTTATGTGTTTTGGCATTTGAAACGCAAAGAAATTTTATGTGCAAACAAATTCTTTCATGCCTTTACTGATTTTTAAAGTTAAGTTATTCACAAACTAGTGATTCACACTAATTTCAAATAATTCAAAATTTAAACTATTCAAATTTGAAAACAACGGGCACTAACAGAAAGTTTGTAATTTTTTGTACCTAAAACAAAAATGTTCACAAAGAAACTCTAAATACACAAAAAAAACAACACAAAAATAAATAAAGCAAAAAAAAAAAAAGCCCGCCTACTAGGCCAGAGCGGCCTGCATACGACTAGAAACCCAACCTGTCGTTGGGCCAGGATGCAGGCCCGCAAAGGCCAAGTGGGCCCACGGGGCTGCAAAGAACACGTAGGCCCAGTAAGCCTGCTTTGGAGAGGAGCTCGAGAGAACGACCGCACGGGGGTTTATAAAACAGTGCGGTCGCCCCTCGGCTAGCGAGGTGGGACTAAACTTGCCGCACGGCACCTGCGCCAGCGCACCCCCTTTAGTACCGGGTCATGGCACAAACCGGTACTAATGGGGGGGCCTTTAGTACCGGTTTGTGCCACCACCCGGTACTAAAGGGGGTCGCTTCCCGCCGCTTGGGCTGGCCAAAACAGACCTTTAGTACCGGTTGGTGGCTCCAACCGGTACTAAAGGTGCCTTCTATATATACAACACTTCGAAAAATTTCATTCTTCCTCTGTTTCTTCCTCACCCACCCCGTCGCCGTCGCCGCCCCCGTCCCCGTCACCGCCCCCGTCGCCGTCGCCGCCCCCGTCGCCGTCGCCGCCCCCGTCCCCGTCGCTGCCCTCATCTCCGTCGCCGCCCCGGGCCCGTCCCCGTCGTGCCGTCCCTGCGGGCCGCCCACGCGTCACGCCCTGGCCCGTCGCTGCCCCCGACCGTCGCCTCGCCGTCGCCGTCGCCTCGCTGTGAGCTCTCCCCCTCTAACCCCTCTCCCTCGCCCCCGGCGGCCACCATGGGCGCTGCCCCTCCCCGAGCCCATACACACACACAAGCATGATGAACACACACACACACACACGTATATATGTATGAATGCATGTATATATTAGTATATACGTATTTTGTATGTTTAATTAGTTTAGATTTTTTAGATTATTGTTTTTTCACTAGTATATATGTATGAATGCATGTTAGATGGATATAATTAGTGTTTAATTAGTATGGAATTTTTTTATATAATGTTGTTTTTCTGTTTTTTAATGGATGTATAGAAGTTGTTTTTTCTGTTTTTAGTGTTAGATGCTTAATTAATATGAAATAGCATATAGAATTTTGACATATGCAATGATAGCATAATTAGTGTTATATAGAAATGTTAGTTATCAAAATCCAATCATTAAAAAAATGTTACTTTTTGCGGGCATATAGCTAGTATTTGTTCTCGACGATGCCCGGCCCGCATCCTCGCCGTCGACCCTTCCGCGACGACGTCCGGCTGACCCATGTCCGGGACTGGGCTCCGCCGGGCTGGCACTGGGAGGTGCTTCCTGGAGGGGTGCGCCGCTTGATGAGGAACCCGGCCCCGGGTCCCGTCGTCGACCCTGATCTCGTTTGGTGGCGTTCGCGTGGGCCAGTTTTGGCGCAGAGGGAGCCGGCCCAGCCGGAGGTGGTACGTCGCCGTGTCAGGGAGGAGGACGAGCACGTCCATCGCTACATGGTTGCGTTAGAGGGCGGCAGGTTCTCCAATACCTGGCAGTTTCTTCAGGGATCTCACTTCAGCTATGATCCTGTGAGGGTTCCTTCTCTTTGGGTGTCCACCGCCCTCGCCGCAGGAACCGCGAGTGTCCTAGATTCTTCTGTAGTATTCGATCTTTATTAGCTACCTAGCCAGTGATGTATTCGATATTATATCTATTATTCGAGACGATGTATTCGAGATTATATCTATTATTCGAGACGATGTATTCGAGATTATATCCATTATTCGAGACGATGTTTTCGAGATTATATCTATTATTTGAGACGATGTATTCGAGATTATATCTATTATTCGAGACGATGTAATTTGAATACTAAATTGTTTTATATTTCTTTTGGATTACTTAAATAAAAGCTATGGCGGACAATACCGGCAGAGAGGGAGAACAGGCCATGTTCGATATGATACGCAATCCTCACGGGCCAGATGATGATCAGAATGAAGAAGATTATGACGGCTCCGAATTTCTAAACAACACCGGAGAGGGTGATATGATATTCGATCGCGACGACCGAATTGATGAAGTCATGAACTATGATTATGATGATGACGAAGAAAATGTTGATCCTGAAACAACAGAGACCGGCGAGGTATATATATTTATATAAGCAGGCATCTGGTGATCATCACATGTTTTAAATGACTTGAAGATATATTAACGAATCGATCTTTGTTCTTTCAGCCATCCGGATCGAGCAAATCTTCAGGCAAAAGGACGAAACGAGGCCCGAACAAAAAGTTGAAGGAGGGCGTAAAGTACAATATCGAGGCAATCAGACCTAGTGGTGAACCATTAGCGCCTAAGAAGATTGCGGACAAGTTCGTTCGTCAGTGCGGAGTTGTTGTGAAGGACCAACTCCCGATCTCCCTTCAAGAATGGAGAGAGCCAGCAAAAGACAAAAGACAAAAAGACAAAAAGGACGCTACTCCAGGTCCAGATGTTACTTTTGTCGACAAAAGACAAAAAGATCTGCTTTGGGATACTCTCATGGAACATTTCACCCTACCAGATCATTTCACATAAGCAGATGTGCAGAAAGTCAAGGACGCTGCTCTTAGGGAGATGGCGGTTGCATTTAAGAACCACAAGAATCATGAATGGAACAAGTACGTCAAGGGAGGAAGGAAGACTCCAGTATTCGAGGGAACACTAGAGAACCAATGTGCTCATTGGGACGATTTTGTGAAATTCAAGGATTCGGAATTAGCTAAGGAACGGTCGAGAATAAACAAGAAGAATGCCAAAAAAAGGGATAAGTTCCATAAGCTGGGGCCAGGTGGCTATGCGGTGGCAATGCCTAAGTGGGATAAGTCTGAGAAAGAGATGGAGGATGCAGGTGCCACTCCGGTTACTAAGAGCTGGCCCCCCAGGGTCAGGACTTGGTTCTATGCGCATGGGGGGGAGTTGGACCCGAAGACAGGCAATGTTTCGACGAGGGCAAGTCTGAAGGGAGCCGACGATGCGATACTTGTTGCAATAGAAGAGGCACGATCGGGGGTGTTCCAGCCCAACAGAGAGAACGGCGAGCTTACGAATGCCCTGGGAAATCCTGAACACCCGGGAAGAACACGAGGCAAGGGCACTATTCCGTGGTATGAGGGGTTTTCAGACTGGAACACCGACTACAGAACCCGTGCAAGAAAGAAGATTGCGGAGGAGAAGAAGAGGAAGATGGAGGAGGAGCAGAGGAAGCGGGACTATGAACGCCTTCAAGGCCTAGAAGCAAGTCAAGCGGAACACCTTCAAATTCCAGCGGCAGCAGGAGCAGATCGACTCACTTACCCAGCAAAGGGGGTCTCAGCAGCTGCAGCAGCTAGCGAATGATCCAGCATTGGATAGCACCGCCCCATCCATGCCGAGAAGCAGCGTGGGTTCCGCCCCGGACGACGCAATGCTGGGTAGATCCCCCGTGGATGACATCACGGAGAACACTAGCTGCGAGCTACACGTCAAAATGAAGAACATATCCATGAAGGTGGCGGACGCCGTTGCTTTTACAAATCCCCCCGAGGCAACCTTCCATTGCAACCCGATTCCAGCGGGATATGCTCGTGTCTTGGTTGATGAGATGGTGGACCCATATTCGGAGCTAGAGCTTGACATTCCTGGAGGTGACGACGAACACTTTCTCGGAGAGGCCAACCATCGTATCATCCTATGGAAAAAGGATTGCATCATCTTTCGAAGGCCACCGACACCGCGTCAGCCGACTCCTCGTCAAAGTCCGCCACCGAGTCAGCAGACTCCCGCTCCTGCAAGTCCACCAAGTCCGACAAAGTGTCAGGCCACTGATCCTCCTCCAAGTCCGGCAAAGTGTCAGGCCCCTCCTCCTCCTCCAAGTCCGCCACAGCGTCAGACGTCCACTCCTCCTCCAAGTCCGGCACAACCTCAGGCCACTCCTCCTCCAAGTCCGGCACAACTTCAGGCCCCTCCTCCTCGTCCAACTCAGCCCCGTCAGCCGTCTCCGCCGCCTCAGCAATCGCAGAAGAGACACCCCGCAGCTATGGTGCGTAGCGGTACGAGTCGAGGTAGTACAGGAAGTACAGGCGAAGGCAAGCGATATAAATATGGTCCAAGCCTCAAGCCTCTTCCGCAGAGGCCTTATGACAAGTCCGAGTAGGAAATCGCAGCCATATCGAAGGCCGAGGTGGAAGCCCATTTTTCACCGAAACCGCCACCGCCGCCAAGGGAGAAAGTGCCTGAGGAAACGATTGACCACTTCATTCGTATGGCTCAACCACCAGCTCCCAAGCTTGTTGACACAGACTATGAGCGACACATCAGGAAGTTAAATCGAGCACGTCTACATAAGGAGGCGAGCTCGGGATCGAGCAAACAACAAGCAGCTGTCAAAAAATGCGGAAAAATCATTCCCCATCTGGGAGAACAGGCAGCGCAATCGATTCCCTCGCTTGTTGTGCCAACAACACGTGACAGTACGCGCGCCCAATATTATTGTGGGCAAACAGTTTACGTTCCCGAGGTGGGCAATGTGGTAATAACCAAGGACCATATAATGCAAGCTGAAATTCTCAACATCACTGTTGGACAACTCCTCGAGATCGAGCCCATGCCTGTGCTTAAAGAGCATGAAATAAAACGGAAATATGTCCGGAGCCAACCTTTGGTCGAGCCAGACAAGGTCAAGAACCTCCCAACGAGAATGTATGAATTGTATCAATGGTACATGAACATTACCAAGATTTCCGATCGATTGTCCCTCATGGTGAATGTCAAGGAGGAGCATTACTTTCATGAGAAAGCTCTGTCCGTTGGGTATTCTGAACTGTTTCAGTTATACAATCAAGACGCACTCGACAAATATATCGTCAGTTGCTATTGTCTGTAAGTGATTTCTTTCTGTAATTTAAGTCTCAAACTAGCTGTAGTGATCCTTTTGATCAATCATTACCTGTAATTATCCTCACTATATTCTTTTCTGTGGTATTATGCAGGATGAAGATGTATGAAATGAGAAAAGGTGGACGCTTTGGCATTGGGTTCATTGACCCAAACACCGTTAATGAATACACATGGCTAATAAATCCACATCATCAAAAGGCTGTAGAGGACAACATGCTAGAGTTCTTGAAGCGCCTCAAATACAATGAAGATATACTACTTCCAGTGAGTCACACTGTCTTGTACTACAAATTCTCTGTTTTTGCCTAGCTACTAGCTAGCTACATGTTTTTGCTTACATATGCCTGCTTAATTAAGACATGCAAACGTGTGTGCATGCAGATTTCACTGGATCTTGTGTATCATTAAAGTTGACGCCGAAACAGTTGAAATACTAGACTCACTACTCAAAGAAAAAACTGACTATAACATCTTGTTTGGGATAGTCAACAGGTAATTTCAATCATTATTAACTATATATCTCGGCCTATTTAGTTCGTCATTTCATGATATGAACTATTTAATAACCCCTTTATTCATTTTCTTTGTCGGCGGGCAGGGCTTGGCAAGGTTCATCAGCGTCACGGAAGGCGAATGGAAAAAAAAGCTTAAATGGGGAAGACCCAAGGTAAGTAATTAAGTAGTACTAGCTAGCTAGCTAGCTGCCATCTTCTTAATTATCATGCTTGATTAATTATTATCTGATCAAATTCCATTCTCGTAAAGGCCCTGAAGCAGGCGAAGGGGACTGGTTTGTGTGCATTCTGCGTTTGCGAGAACATTCACATGATGGCGTCCGGAAGGAGTAGATCTCAAAGACAGGAATAGGTACGCTTGTCAGAACACTATTCACAATTTTTACACCATTATCGATATCTAGTCACACAACTAATACACATGCATATTGATCTCCTTCTTAACAGTTCAGAGAGGTGCGGGAGAAGCTCCTAGAAACGGAGCGCGTAGAAGCACTTCAAGAGGAAATAGCGGGATTTTTGCTCGACCAGGTCATAAATCCGAAGGGAGAATACTATTACCCGCTACCGCCCTCATGAAAACCACTTCCAATTGTCATCGTGCTCCGAAGGCACCAATTAGGCTAATTCCACGGGCTCCGAAGGCAACATGCATATGTAGGAGAAATTGTATATAGCTATACATGTGTGTATGTGTGAATTAATTAATATGATGGTTTGTGAGACATTGATGATATATATATGCATGATTGGTTCTACTAGAAAT
>NC_041381.1:703720845-703726096 GCF_002162155.2 Triticum dicoccoides
TATATGCATAACGTGTACAATGTGTAGTATCGTAAAATACCAGCAAACGAAAAAGAATTAAAATGGAAACACAAAATTAAATGAAAAACAAATCATAAAACTAAAAAAACCCCAAACCTTATAGTACCGGTTGGTATTACCAACCGGTACTAAAGGGCTCCAGGCCCCTGGAGCTGGCTCGTGCCACGTGGTCTCCCTTTAGCACCGGTTCATGCTAAACCGGTACTAAAGGGGGGGTGGCCTTTAGTGCCCACACTTTAGTGCCGGTTATAGAACCGGCACTAAAGGGCCTTACGAACTGGTGCTATTGCCCGGTTCTGCACTAGTGTACGCACATCACTACCGTCAAACCGACCTGATGCGAACGCGGCTGCGGCGGAGGTCCTCATCGCTGCCCTAGCAGATACTATGAGAGAGGGGGTGGGGATGCGCGGTGACGGAGAAGACAGGGAGAGAGGAGCTCTATCGACCCAGAGAGAAGAGATGGGAGGTCGCCGGTGGCGAACTCTGGTTCAGCTCCGGCAGACAGTGGAAGTCCGGCTGGCGGGGGACGCGTCGTGGACGCCAGAGCGATCTGTTCTGCATGGCCGGCTGGCCGTAGCTGAGACACACGGACCGACAGTCACACATAGACTGATCTGATTTTGTGTGCAAGCAACTTGAGTCCTTTTTTTTCTTGGCAAAAATAAATGAAAATATGAATTCTGGGGTTGAATTTATGTGAAACTTATATATATTCTGACTCATGTTGTTTGGAACCAAATGAAATATATTCTACATTTGTTAGAGTTGTGTCTAATATTATTGTACAAGTTAGGTAACAGTTGGACTTGAAGTCGTACTGTGTGTAGACAGGGTAGGAGTTGTGTCCTAATAGGACACTTGTATCATAAGCCTCTTATATATAGTAGGGGTAGACACACGATGTAATCTATGCCGACATAATAGCACGGGCACGCGGGGGAGCCGGCGGCGTGTGCCGGCGCCCGGGCGGCCGGGTGCGGTATTGTGACGGTGTCATGGGGAGGAGCGCTCGTAGTCATGCCCCGGGGATGTAGCCATATCAGTGAACCTCGTTAACAAATCTCGGTGTCGTTCCTCGTGTGATTGCTTGGTCCTTGGTAGATCGACGGTGGTCTCGAATTTATTCTAACAAGTGGTATCATGAGCAAGGTTCGAAGAGGACATGGTGTTGATCTAGAGGATGATCGACGGAGAAGACGGAGTTCTGCGCGAACAGATCATGGCTGTGGCAGCAAATCGATGACATCGTCAGTGAGTTGCAACTTGGAAGATCCAGAAGCGGAGCCGTCGGCTTGTTTCGAGAAGCGATCGGAAGGGACGACGTGTGGCTTGTGTTACGAAGCGATCGGAATCAGCGGTCAGGCTAGGCGAGATTGGATCAGCGGGAACGGCGGTGGCTTAATGCGCGTGCGTTGGACGGACTCAGCGATTCTGCGCGATTGGCATGCAGCGGCTGGCACAAGGTCGAAGCCCATGTGGGCTGCTATTGTGCGGCCCAACGCGGATGCAAGGCGCGCGGTCAGGGCCCAAGGAGCAAAGCTGGGCATGAGCCAGCGAGGCAAACAGAGGTCCAGGCGTCCAGCACAGAGGCGCGGGGTGAAGCAGGAGGCCGTCTTGGTTGAACGCGAGCTTAGCCAGAGCTACGTGTACGAGATTGGTTGGAAAAACTATCGATTCCCAGGTGGTGCTGCAACATGTTGGAATACGGGATTCATTGGCTGGCATCACATTGATCTCACGTGTGAACAAAATAAAAGAGCAAGAGAACAAGAGTTGGTCAAGAAAGTCCACGTGGTGCTATGGCTGTAATAAAGTTGATTGAACTGGTTGTTACACGTGCACGGATACTGCCGAGGGCTATTTCTGGTGTTCTTTGCATGTTACGTTGAGATGGCAGATTGGCAGGAATGGTGTTATTCGACAGTGCGGTCAGGTGGGAATTGAGGTGCGTTGCACAGAGAGGATCATGCAAACACAGGGCGTCAAGGCAATGCACAGTTATGCGAGGCGGACAAGGCGCAGGGTGAAGCATGGTTGCAGTCGGATAATTTCGACTGTGTCGGACTGGACTGTTTGATGGATCGACGGGGATGTCGGTCAAAGCAGAAGACGGCGGTGATTTCAGCGACGACGACACAGGAGCATGATGCTGATGGTGACCGACTTCTGGGGGCGTGGAAACACGTGGTGCAGGCCTGAGGGCTTGTGCGGCTTCGACAGACTATGGCGCGGGGTTGATTCAAGATGGTGTGCACAGGAGAGCTTGAAGTCGACGGGGCGCAGGAGGGTGGCACGTACAACCACCATGGAGTCATGTTGAAGGTGGAGTTGGAGTCTGAGGGACGACTTCACTCTGTGCTGATGGAGGGGCTACGGCGTAAGAATTCGGAGAGTCGAAGCCTATTTCAGCGGGATAGCGAGAGATACGTGGATCGGACTGGGTACCAGTGGTCTGATGGAGACGTGATACTCGGCATCGGTCGGTGATGATTGGTGGTTCTCTGCAGTGGGGGTTGAGACAGTGTGGGCTAGCTACCCCGGAGACTCGACCAGGACAGCAGAGGCTCGACGCGATGATAGCGGCGAGGCGTGCGGTAAGCACGGGACACGGCGACAGGCTAAGGCACTGATGGTCAGACATGTGGTCAGACAAACTGTGCAGGGGGTGCTGAAGCAGTGTTGACGAGTACCGGATTCAAGTTGGTGACTGGGTCTATCGGTGCTAGTTGCTGGACAGGAGTTGACCGTGGAGAATCTGAGAAAGTGGCGGAAAGTCTGAAATTGTCAAAGGCTGAGAGAGTATATTGCCGTATATTCTGTGGTGTTCAATGCACATGGCAAAGTGCGAATGACAAATACAGAAGGAGGCGGAGTGCTATAGCTGTGGGACATGCCAGAGACTATCCGGAAGAAGGGTGAGACAACTGCGAATTTGACTCAGGGTGACACAGGGCGACGGTGAAATTCCTTCAAGTTTCAGACAAGCAGTCAAGAAAGAGCGGTGACGTTGAGTTCAGGTAACTCTTATATGTGGCGTCCAATATGTGAGTTGTTCATTTTCATGCAGACAGTGGTCGGTGTGTGATGGCGTTGAACGGATTCTCCGGAAGTTGGAAGCACAAGGTAGAGTAATGAGGAACTTAATTTTGCTCGAGTGTTGGTTGTGAAAAAGACAAGAAGGGACTACAGTTGCAGGTGGAGTCACATGGAGTCTGGGAGTAGCAACGGCGCTCATGGCGTATCTCAAGTCCAATGTACATGGAGGTTCGACACACGGACGAATTCAAGGTGGTGAAGAATATTCGCCAAGGTGGAGTTTGTTAGAGTTGTGTGGAATATTATTGTACAACTTAGGTTACAGTTGGACTTAGAGTCGTACTGTGTGTAGACAGGGTAGGAGTTGTGTCCTAATAGGACACTTGTATCCTAATAGGACACTTGTATCCTAAGCCTCTTATATATAGTAGGGGTAGACACACGATGTAACCTATGCCAACATAATAGCACGGGCACGCGGGGGAGCCGGTGGCGTGTGCCGGCGCCCGGGCGGCCGGGTGACGTATTGTGATGGTGTCATGGGGAGGAGCGCCCGTAGTCATGCTCCGGGGATGTAGCCATATCGGTGAATCTCGTTAACAAATCTCGGTGTCGTTCTTCGGGTGATTGCTTGGTCCTTGATAGATCGACGGTGGCCTCGGATTTATTCTAATATCCATTGGTATACTCAATCGCAAATTCTTCTCAATGACAAATTAAGATTCTCAGGCTCAGCACAAGACAAGGTGCCTGAAAAAACTTTACGGAGTATTATGCCGTTGCACTTGCACAGTACATGTCGTTTTCCGAGCGAACGCGCTCTGCACCGTCGGATCGCCCGCATGAATCTTGGTGCGGGGTAGCCTGGCCGCATCATGTTCGCCAACCGTTCACCCTAACCGGCAACCGCGTGAATGCCTACCATTAACCCCCTCTTCATCGCCCCACTCGGCCACTAACCTCACTCGCCCATATGTTATCTTCCACGCGTGCTCTCAAAGTATATCAATTTGTCATCTCAAATAATATTCACAGACCTTTGAACGTTGTGATATCTGCAATATTCTCAAGGACATATAGTTGTTTCCAACCCTTTTAAACTACTGAAATTATAAGACGCCCCACTCGCCCACTAACCGCCCATGTGCACATGTTCTCCTCCCCGCGTGCTCTACTCGAAATAATATTCACGGACCTTTGAATGTTGTGATATCTGTAATATTCCCAAGGACATATGATCGTTGCCAACCCTTTTAAACTATTTGCAATTATAAGATGCAAATCACCATATCAGTCCAAAAATATTATGCCTAGACAACCACCTATTTATGGAACATATTTGCAATATTCTTCTTTTTTAGAAAGTAGCAGTAGTGATTTCAGTCCAAAACCATCACTGGTCAATGCCAACGAGGCTAGGACAACACTAAATTCCTCCTATAACTTACACCTATGTAACGCCCCGGATCCGATGCGCCAGGTGTCTGCCAGTTATTCGCCGTCGTTGCCATGCCATTTGCTTGCGTGTTGCATTTTATCATGTCGTCATGTAAATTTCTTTTTCATACGTGTTCGTCTCATGCATCCGAACATTTTCCCCGTTGTCCGTTTTGCAATCCGACGCTCCTATGCCCTCCGGCGTCCCCCTTTTCTCTCTTTTTGTGAGTGGGTATTAAACATTCTCGGAATGGACCGAGTCTTGCCAAGCGGCCTTGGTATAACACCGGTAGACCGCCTGTCAAGTTTCGTGCCATTTGGAGTTCGTTTGGTACTCCAACGGTTAACCGGGTAACCGTAAAGCCCCTCTCTCTTTGCAGCCCAACACCCCTCCAAAGTGGCCCAAAACCCATCTAACTCCTCTCCATGCTCTCGGTCGTTCGATCACGATCGTGTGGGCAAAAACCGTGCTCCATTTGGACTCTTCTAGCTCCCTCTACCTATATAAACACCTCCCCCTCCGAATTTCGCGCAGATCAAACCCTAGCCCTCTCCCTCTCAGCCGCCGGACATGTCCGCGTCGCACCGGACATGTCCACCGCCCGCCGCCACGTCGCTACAGCCAATCGGCGCACGACACGTCAGCCCCGCCGCCGCCCTCGGCCAACCAGCGGCCGCCACCTCACCCGGCCCGCGCCTCTCTCTCTCCTCCCTCCCGCGCCAGGCCCGCCGGGTCCAGATTGGGCCCGCGGGG
>NC_041381.1:703726439-703734279 GCF_002162155.2 Triticum dicoccoides
GTCCCACGCCTCCCGGAGCTCCAGCGCCGCCCCTCGCCGGATCCGCCACCAGTCGTCGCTCCCGACCCCGCCGGCCACCGCGACTCCACCGACCCCCCCTCCCCTCGCCGGAGTGCGCCAGGGCCGCCGTCGCCGACCTGCGTCGGGCACGGGGACGACCCGCTGACTCCGTCGTGGGCCTCAACCCTGCGCACAGGGCCCAACCTGCCAGTTCCTCTAGCCGGCCCACGGGCCGCTAGGTGAGCCCGCCTATTCCCCGCCCGGTGCACGTCTTAGTTATTTTGCGCTCGCCCGTTTTTTTTCAGAAAACTGCGAAGTCCCCAGATTCTGTAAAAATGTTGCATACTTTGACCTCTCATAACTCTGCATCCGTAGCTTCGTTTCGTGCGTATAATATGTCAAATTGTTCGTCTCGAAGAGTACATCATTTCATTCCATTGCATAATATTAATTTGAGGTCATCTAGATGTCTGAATCATTGTTGTAAGAGTGCTTCATTTTGTTTTCTGCTGTCTGTTATCAGAACGAGCTCTTTTGTCACTTTTGCCATGATTGATGTGTGCATCCTATGAGGTTGATTCCTACATGTGTTTTGAAGTATGCCATGTCTTCTTTACAGTGGTGCTTGCCATGTATTTTTGTGATCAATGTGGTGACTAGCACAAGCATGCAAACTAGGCTTCGTGTTAATACTGATTTTAGTCCCTGTTTTGCTGTTAAAATGTTGCCATGTAAACTTGATGCTACAGAGAGATCCATGCATAATTTGAGATACTTCAGTAAGGGTGTTTTGAAAACATGGTTATGCTCTATCCATCCATGGTCCTGGTTGCAATTATGGAATAGTCTAGCATGTCATTTTCGTGCTCTACTTTTGCTTCATTCTGTTTCCTGGCAGATTGTTTACGTGTTATTCAATTTGGCCAATGTTGCTATAGTTGATCCTTGCATGCTATGAACTTGTTCTTGACTTGGTTTGCTTCACAAATATGCCTTCTTACTGTTGGGTGCCTTGCCATGCCATGTTTTGCTCTGTAGTGAGTTGCACAAGCTCATTTAGGTGCCTTCATTTTTATGTTCCTGCCACGTATGAATCTGTAATAAAACTTGCTATGTTTACATGGGTGCCATTATATCTTCTGATCCTTTTTGGCTTATGGTCAGTAAGGGACTTTTGATCTATGCAATTAGTAGATTCATGCCATGCCTTTGTTTGCCGTGATAAGTTCCTGTAACATGTTGTTTGATAGCTCTAAACATTGCATCGTGCTGTTATTTTCCGCAAAGTCTGAAATTGTTAAAACTTGCAATCTTATCATGTGTGTTTGAGCATGTTCTAGTGATTTCTAGAGTTAGCTCAGTGTTCATGTTTTGTAATGCTATACATGTACTTCATGTCCATGCTTTTGGTTATCATGTTGGGGTACTTTAGCATATTGTTTTGATGCTTGCAATATGCCTAGTTGCTGTTTTGGACAGCTTGTCCTTTAAACTTGTTTCATGTGCATGTGTTGAACCGTTGCTCCGTTTTGAGTGTGCTTTATATGAAACTTGCTTGATATTGCATGTAGTTTCATATTATCATGTTGCATCCTTATTTTGAGGTGTTTGCTTGATGTTTGGGTGCATTTTGCATCAATGCCATGTTTAACTTGTTTTGCTCATATCTTCTAGGCCGTAGTCCGAACCAAATGATCTTTATATGTAACTTGACTAGAATCTCGTGTAGATCATCTTTGTGCATCTTAACTTGATATTTAATAACTTGAACATAAAGTTTATTCAGATCTGGACTAACTTCGAAACTTGCATATGAGGACTTACCGGATTTGTTATATGTTGTTCCCAGCCTCATTTAAACTTGCCTTGATGTGTTGCTCTTGTTTGCATCATCTTTTGCCATGAGTAGCTTCATGTAGCCTTGTCATGCATCATGTCTGTTGTGCATCATGCCTTGTTCTTGTGTGGTGTGTTTACCATGTTGTGTGCTTCTTCTCGATAGTTCATCTTCTTCATGGACTTGTTCCCGGCCTCATTTAAACTTGCCTTGATGTGTTGCTCTTGTTTGCATCATCTTTTGCCATGAGTAGCTTCATGTAGCCTTGTCATGCATCATGTTTGTTGTGCATCATGCCTTGTTCTTGTGTGGTGTGTTTACCATGTTGTGTGCTTCTTCTCGATAGTTCGTCTTCGCTTGGTTCGGCTTCGTCCGTTCGTCTTCTTCATGGACTCGTTCTTCTTCCTAGCGGGATTTCAGGCAAGATGACCGCTACCCTGGATCTCACTACTATCATTGCTATGCTAGTTGCTTCGTTCTATCGCTTTGCTGCGCTACCTATCATCTGTTTATCAAGCCTTCCCATATTGCCATGAACCTCTAACCTTTGAGACCTTTCCTATGCAAACCGTTGTTTGGCTATATTACCGCTTTTGCTCAGCCCTCTTATAGCGTTCCTAGTTGCAGGTGAAGTTGAAGATTTCTCCATGGTGAACAGGATTTTGGTTGTGATATCACAATATCTCTTATATTATTAATGCATCTATATACTTGGTAAAGGGTGGAAGGCTCGGCCTTTTGCCTGGTGTTTTGTTCCACTCTTGTCGCCCTTGTTTCCGTCATACCGGTGTTATGTTCCTGGATTTTTGCGTTCCTTACGCGGTCGGGTGATTTATGGGACCCCCTTGACAGTTCGCTTTGAATAAAACTCCTCCAGCAAGGCCCAACCTTGGTTTTACCATTTTCCTCACCACCACCTATCTTTTCTCTTGGGTCGGCCAACCCGAGGGTCATCTTTATTTTAGCCCCCCCGGGCTAGTGCTTGTCTAAGTGTTGGTCCGAACCGAGCGATGTCCGGCGCCCCCTGGGCAACCAGGGTCTATGCCAACCCGACGTCTGGCTCATCCGGTGTGCCCTGAGAACGAGATATGTGCAGCTCCTATCGGGATTTGTCGGCACAGCGGGAGGTCTTGCTGGTCTTGTTTTACCATTGTCGAAAAGTCTTGTAAACCGGGATTCCGAGTCTGATCGGGTCTTCCTGGGAGAAGGTCTATTCCTTCGTTGATCGCGAGAGCTTGTCATGGGCTAAGTTGGGACACCCTTGCAGGGTATAATCTTTCGAAAGCCGTGCCTGCGGTTATAGACAGATGGGAATTTGTTAATGTCCGGTTGTAGACAACTTGACACCAGATCCGAATTAAAACGCATCAACCGCGTGTGTAGCCGTGATGGTCTCTTCTCGGCGGAGTCCGGGAAGTGAACACGGTTTCTGGATTATGTTTGACGTAAGTAGGAGTTCAGGATCACTTCTTGATCATTGCTAGTTGATGACCGTTCTGCTTGCTCTCTTCTCGCTCTTATTTGCGTATGTTAGCCACCATATAAGCTTAGTCGCTGCTGCAGCCTCACCACTTTCCCCTTTCCTTCCCTTTAAGTTTTGCTAGTCTTGATACCCATGGTAATGGGATTGCTGAGTCCTCGTGGCTCACAGATTACTACAACAACAGTTGCAGGTACAGGTTATGCGATGATCATGACGCGAGAGCGATGCTTGCTTGCGTTGAGTTCTTCTTCTGCTTCTTCGATCAGGGGATAGGTTCCAGGTCGGCAGCCTGGGCTAGCAGGGTGGATGTCGTTTGAGTTTCTGTTTGTGTTGCATCCGTAGTCGGATGTTGATCTTATGTATCGTGATGTTGTATTCGTGTGGCATGGTATGCCTTATGTATGTATCCCCATCTATTATGTAATGTTGATGTAATGATATCCACCTTGCAAAAACGTTTCAATATGCGGGTCTATCCTTGGTGGGACCTTCGAGTTCCTTTTGGATAGGGTCGCATATTGGGCATGACAAGTTGGTATCAGAGCCTCGACCGACCCTAGGAGCCCCCTTGATTGTTGGCCGTTGTTGAGTCTAGAAGAAAACTATTTTGAGTCTTAGGATTATATATATCGGAGAGTAGGATTCTTTTTACTCCTCAGTCCCTTCGTCGCTCTGGTGAGGTTCCCTGACGTAGATGTTTTGTCTTTCCTCTCCTCAAATTTCACTCAAATTTTTTTAGGATCACGCGGGTATCTTGGAATCGTTCCGATGGTTTTGTGACGAGAACATTGTTCTTGGTTCCTCCTGTCTATTTATGTGGCTTTGACCCGGGGAGTCGAGCTCTGAGGTGTTGTCGTCACAATTTTATCGTTGCAGTTCTGGAATACCTGAGTTTTGCCGACATCGAAAATCTCTTTTATGCAGTTGTTGGTGAGATAACCCCGATAACCCAGTACTGGGGCAAGTTCGGGAGTATTGCCATAACTCGTATAACGGATGCTTCTCGAAGGTTGAGGTACACGATTTCCGAAGGTTTCTTGGTTATGTGTTGACGGATGGATACAGCTGGATGTAGGTATTGTTAGTTTGGGTGAGATATATTGCTTCCCCTGTATCCCCAACACCAGATTGCATAACCAGAAAGTTTCGGGAGTTTTATAGGTGGGAATTCAAGTAGCTCTAGTCTTATCTTTCTAACAGACACATGATACGATATGGGATCTATCATATGTTTGTTTCCGGCTTATTCTGCAAGCCAATCCTTTGTTTTGTTTTGAGTTGTGGTATTCGAGTTGCTTCGAAGTCAAATGTTGAATCCATACCTTTCCTAAGCGGTGTTCTCATATTGCTATGTGAATACTAATCCTTTTGATCATCGAGATCGTCATGTCAATTCTTTTCCAACCGGTGTGCTTCTCTTCAAGTGGTTCCAATCATTTTCAACATCCGCAAGATCAACTCTAAGTTTTTCTCACCGGTGTTTGTGTCATCCGTCCTCAAGTTGCCTTTGTTTTCCCGCCCTCCCACCCTTTTTCTTCAAGGACCCAGATCTCTTAATCAAGTATCCATCTATTCATGTGAAGTCTCTTCATTCTTTTCTTTCAATGTTCTTATCCGGTGATTTCCCAGGAAGATGCTCACGAGCTTCAAGTTCATCATCCTTCATTGTTGTTTCTTCTCCGGTGGATCCAATTCAAGTTTTCGATATTCATCATATTCCTTTCCTCATGTCAAATGCTTTCTCATGCCGGTGCACCTCTTAATCTTTCACTTCTCGCTATTCATTTGTTCTGGAGTGCTGAAGATATCTCGGAAGACTTGTGTTTCCGTTCTCAATCCGTTCAAGATATTTCGAGGTTGTTATCTCATTCAAGTCATTTAATTCTACCGGTGCAATCCCTCTTCTAAATCGTTCAACGGTGTTTTCTTTTGAGTGGGCCCTAACCCACAGGTCTTTTCCAGGATCTTACCTGACTCTTCTAATTCTCCCGGAGTGATTCCCAAATTCTTTTCAAAGTTTGACATAAGAATGAATTATCATCAGTCAAATGTCTTTTTCCAAGATTTATTTCAAATCATTTTCATTATTGGCTCAACCCCCTTCGCTTTTCATTCTCCCGGAGTATCTCAGTAATTTGGTGGTGTTTTTCATCGTCATTCAAAGACCGAAGAAGAGTTTTCCTCCAAGTCTTGTCCGTTCTGTCGAAGATTCGTGGTTCTAGCTTCATATTATCTTCTCAGATTATTTCATTTGTCAGATATCCTTTTCTTACCCATCCGGAGTATGTCAGGAGTTGTTTCTCCAATTCTTTTACCGGAGGCCATCATTCCAGTTACCGTTAATCATTTATCCCGGTGCCTCATTCAAGTGTTCTTTAATCAGCTCATGATCTCCTTGTCCTTTTGCATCTAAATCCCCTCTAACATATTTGTTCCTTCTAATTCTTACCGGTGATTCACCCCTTTACTTCTTTCATTTTCAATTCTTACGGTGGTTCGTTCAAGATTCCTCTTTCTTCGTTATCGTATCAATTCGTCCATTCTTTCGTTGTTCCAATCCAACCGGTGATTCATTCTCTTTCGTCATTCAATTTTGGATTCTTACGGTGGTTCGTTCAAGATTCTTTTTCCTTGATTATCATTTTAATCCATTCGTTCTTTCGAATCCTACCGGTGGTTAATGAAGACCTTCTCAAGTTTTGTGCTATCCCTTCTCAATCCTTTTCAAGAAGAATAAGTAGTATGCGAAATCCATTGCTAGTCATCAATTTAATTTGATGAAGGATAAGCATATAATAAATCTTATTCTTATTCCATCCAAGTGAGTAATCCCTTCCTTCGGAGTTTGTTCCTAATGAATAAATTCTAGTTCCAATTGTTTTCATCATTTCTTCCGGAGTTCTAATTCCCTCGTTTATTTTGTCGGAACCTCCATCTAAATCATCGCAAGGCTTAATCTTATTCTATCATCTTTCATTTCTATCTCATCATCCTTTTGTTGACGGAGTTCTTCTTCGTGGTTCTTCATGATTTAATTCATTCTTCAAGAGTTCATCAAGATTCTTGTCGGTGGAGTTCAAGTATCTTTCCTTTTGCCTTTCAAAGTGCAATTAATTCTTCATTTTCTTTTGAAGTGGAGTTTTGCATTTCTTCATTCTTCTTAGCTATTCAATCATTTCCGTTTGCGGCTGGTTATCACCTCATAATTTTGAGATGTCACCTATAAGACCACAACAAGCTTATTCTTTCGTTGTTGATTTTTCAACAACTCCAATAAATCCTTCTAAATTCTTTTCATTGAATGCTCTTTCAATTCTTTCCGAAGGTTTTGTGTCATGTCTTCATCAAGTATCATCCCTTCTTCTCTAGTTCATGCTATATTCCTTCCAGGTTCAACCGGAGTGCTGCCCAAATTATATCAATCTTATACCTCCTCCATCTAGTTTTAACCGGAGTGGTCTCATTATCTATCTCATCACTAAACCTCTTGGTTCTCGTCATATCCCTTGTTCCTCTTTTCTAACGGAGTGTTTTCAACTTTGCTCATCTTCGTTGTTTTCTTCCTTTCATTTTGTTCAACCTCTCAAGGATCTTTGGTTTCACTCGTTTGTCGAAGAAGCAACTTAGCTTTACCTCTTATCTTCCTCTTACTTTTCCATCCGGTGCCATCCTAGATCTCGGGACGAGATCCTCTCGTAGTGGTGGAGTGTTGTAACGCCCCGGATCCGATGCGCCAGGTGTCTGCCAGTTATTCGCCGTCGTTGCCATGTCATTTGCTTGCGTGTTGCATTTTATCATGTCCTCATGTGCATTTCTTTTTGCATACGTGTTCGTCTCATGCATCCGAGCATTTTCCCCGTTATCCGTTTTGCAATCCGACGCTCCTATGCCCTCCGGCGTCCCCCTCTTCTCTCTTTTCGTGAGTGGGTATTAAACATTCTCGGAATGGACCGAGTCTTGCCAAGCGGCCTTGGTATAACACCGGTAGACCGCCTGTCAAGCTTCGTGCCATTTGGAGTTCATTTGGTACTCCAACGGTTAACCGGGTAACCGTAAAGCCCCTCTCTCTTTGCAGCCCAACACCCCTCCAAAGTGGCCCAAAACCCATCTAACTCCTCTCCATGCTCTCGGTCGTTCGATCACGATCGTGTGGGCGAAAACCATGCTCCATTTGGACTCTTCTAGCTCCCTCTACCTATATAAACACCTCCCCCTCCGAATTTCGCGCAGATCAAACCCTAGCCCTCTCCCTCTCAGCCGCCGGACATGTCCGCGTCGCGCCGGACATGTCCACCGCCCGCCGCCACGTCGCTGCAGCCAATCGGCGCGCGACACGTCAGCCCCGCCGCCGCCCTCGGCCAACCAGCGTCCGCCACCTCACCCGGCCCGCGCCTCTCTCTCTCCTCCCTCCCGCGCCAGGCTCGCCGGGTCCAGATCGGGCCCGCGGGGCCCATCCGCCGCCGCCGCGGGCGCTGCCTCGTCCGCCGCTGCAGGGACCCATCCCGCGCCCGTTGCCCTCC
>NC_041381.1:703734470-703743810 GCF_002162155.2 Triticum dicoccoides
GGCGAGTCCCGCCGCTGCTGCGGCACGCGTCCGCGCCTCCGGCGCCGTCCTCCGGCGACCGCGCCGTCCCACGCCTCCCGGAGCTCCAGCACCGCCCCTCGCCGGATCCGCCACCAGTCGTCGCTCCCGACCCCGCCGGCCACCGCGACTCCACCGACCCCCCTCCCCTCGCCGGAGTGCGCCAGGGCCGCCGTCGCCGACCTGCGTCGGGCACGGGGACGACCCGCTGACTCCGTCGTGGGCCTCGACCCTGCGCACAGGGCCCAACCTGCCAGTTCCTCCAGCCGGCCCACGGGCCGCTAGGTGAGCCCGCCTATTCCCCGCCCGGTGCACGTCTTAGTTATTTTGCGCTCGCCCGTTTTTTTCAGAAAACTGCTAAGTCCCCAGATTCTATAAAAATGTTGCATACTTTGACCTGTCATAACTCTACATCCGTAGCTCCGTTTGTGCGTATAATATGTCAAATTGTTCGTCTCGAAGAGTACATCATTTCATTCCATTGCATCATATTAATTTGAGGTCATCTAGATGTCTGAATCATTGTTGTAAGAGTGCTTCATTTCGTTTTCTGCTGTCTGTTATCAGAACGAGCTCTTTTGTCACTTTTGCCATGATTGATGTGTGCATCCTATGAGGTTGATTCCTACATGTGTTTTGAACTATGCCATGTCTTCTTTACAGTGGTGCTTGCCATGTATTTTTGTGATTAATGTGGTGACTAGCACAAGCATGCAAACTAGGCTTCATGTTAATACTGATTTTAGTCCCTGTTTTGCTATTAAAATGTTGCCATGTAAACTTGATGCTACAGAGAGATCCATGCATAATTTGAGATACTTCAGTAAGGGTGTTTTGAAAACATGGTTATGCTCTATCCATCCATGGTCCTGGTTGCAATTATGGAATAGTCTAGCATGTCATTTTCGTGCTCTACTTTTGCTTCATTCTATTTCCTGGTAGATTGTTTACGTGTTATTCAATTTGGCCAATGTTGCTATAGTTGATCCTTGCATGCTATGAACTTGTTCTTGACTTGGTTTGCTTCACAAATATGCCTTCTTACTGTTGGGTGCCTTGCCATGCCATGTTTTGCTCTGTAGTGAGTTGCACAAGCTCATTTAGGTGCCTTCATTTTTATGTTCCTGCCACGTATGAATCTGTAATAAAACTTGCTATGTTTACGTGGGTGCCATTATATCTTCTGATCCTTTTTGGCTTATGGTCAGTAAGGGACTTTTGATCTATGCAATTAGTATATTCATGCCATGCCTTTGTTTGCCATGATAAGTTCCTGTAACATGTTGTTTGATAGCTCTAAATATTGCATCGTGCTGTTATTTTCCGCAAAGTCTGAAATTGTTAAAACTTGCAATCTTATCATGTGTGTTTGAGCATGTTCTAGTGATTTCTAGAGTTAGCTCGGTGTTCATGTTTTGTAATGCTATACATTTACTTCATGTCCATGCTTTTGGTTATCATGTTGGGGTACTTTAGCATATTGTTTTGATGCTTGCAATATGCCTAGTTGCTGTTTTGGACAGCTTGTCCTTTAAACTTGTTTCATGTGCATGTGTTGAACCGTTGCTCCGTTTTGAGTGTGCTTTATATGAAACTTGCTTGATATTGCATGTAGTTTCATATTATCATGTTGCATCCTTGTTTTGAGGTGTTTGCTTGATGTTTGGGTGCATTTTGCATCAATACCATGTTTAACTTGTTTTGCTCATATCTTCTAGGCCGTAGCTCCGAACCAAATGATCTTTATATGTAACTTGACTAGAATCTCGTGTAGATCATCTTTGTGCATCTTAACTTGATGTTTAACAACTTGAAAATAAGGTTTATTCAGATCTGGACTAACTTCGAAACTTGCATATGAGGACTTACCGGATTTGTTATATGTTGTTCCCGGCCTCATTTAAACTTGCCTTGATGTGTTGCTCTTGTTTGCATCATCTTTTGCCATGAGTAGCTTCATGTAGCCTTGTCATGCATCATGTCTGTTGTGCATCATGCCTTGTTCTTGTGTGGTGTGTTTACCATGTTGTGTGCTTCTTCTCGATAGTTCCTGTTTCGTTGCGATCGTGAGGATTCGTTCGTCTTCGCTTGGTTCGGCTTTGTCCATTCGTCTTCTTCATGGACTCGTTCTTCTTCCTAGCAGGATTTCAGGCAAGATGACCGCAACCCTGGATCTCACTACTATCATTGCTATGCTAGTTGCTTCGTTCTATCGCTTTGCTGCGCTACCTATCATCTGTTTATCAAGCCTTCCCATATTGCCATGAACCTCTAACCTTTGAGACTTTTCCTATGCAAACTGTTGTTTGACTATGTTACCGCTTTTGCTCAGCCCTCTTATAGCGTTGCTAGTTGCAGGTGAAGTTGAAGATTTCTCCATGGTGAACAGGATTTTGGTTGGGATATCACAATATCTCTTATATTATTAATGCATCTATATACTTGGTAAAGGGTGGAAGGCTCGGCCTTTTGCCTGGTGTTTTGTTCCACTCTTGCCGCCCTAGTTTCCGTCATACCGGTGTTATGTTCCCGGATTTTTGCGTTCCTTACGCGGTCGGGTGATTTATGGGACCCCCTTGACAGTTCGCTTTGAATAAAACTCCTTCAGCAATGCCCAACCTTGGTTTTACCATTTGCTTCACCACCACCTATCTTTTCCCTTGGGTCGGCCAACCCGAGGGTCATCTTTATTTTAGCCCCCCCGGGCCAGTGTTTGTCTAAGTGTTGGTCCGAACCGAGCGATGTCCGGCGCCCCCTGGGCAACCAGGGTCTATGCCAACCCGACGTCTGGCTCATCCGGTGTGCCCTGAGAATGAGATATGTGCAGCTCCTATCGGGATTTGTTGGCACAGCGGGAGGTCTTGCTGGTCTTGTTTTACCATTGTCGAAAAGTCTTGTAAACCGGGATTCCGAGTCTGACCGGGTCTTCCTGGGAGAAGGTCTATTCCTTCGTTGATCGTGAGAGCTTGTCATGGGCTAAGTTGGGACACCCCTGCAGGGTATAATCTTTCGAAAGTCGTGCCTGCGGTTATAGGCAGATGGGAATTTGTTAATGTCCGGTTGTAGACAACTTGACACCAGATCCGAATTAAAACGCATCAACCGCGTGTGTAGCCGTGATGGTCTCTTCTCGGCGGAGTCCGGGAAGTGAACACGGTTTCTGGGTTATGTTTGACGTAAGTAGGAGTTCAGGATCACTTCTTGATCATTGCTAGTTGACGACCGTTCTGCTTGCTCTCTTCTCGCTCTTATTTGCGTATGTTAGCCACCATATAAGCTTAGTCGCTGCTGCAGCCTCACCACTTTCCCCTTTCCTTCCCTTTAAGTTTTGCTAGTCTTAATACCCATGGTAATGGGATTGCTGAGTCCTCGTGGCTCACAGATTACTACAACAACAGTTGCAGGTATAGGTTACGCGATGATCATGACGCGAGAGCGATGCTTGCTTGTGTTGAGTTCTTCTTCTGCTTCTTCGATCAGGGGATAGGTTCCAGGTCGGCAGCCTGGGCTAGCAGGGTGGATGTCGTTTGAGTTTCTGTTTGTGTTGCATCCGTAGTCGGATGTTGATCTTATGTATCGTGATGTTGTATTCGTGTGGCATGGTATGCCTTATGTATGTATCCCCATCTATTATGTAATATTGATGTAATGATATCCACCTTGCAAAAGCGTTTCAATATGCGGGTCTATCCTTGGTGGGACCTTCGAGTTCCTTTTGGATAGGGTCGCATATTGGGCGTGACACCTACATGACAAAAAGAAAACAGTTTCTTGTGATTCTGGAAACACTGTAATGTTCTTTAGAACTACATACAAGCCACCTTATATATGATAAGATAAAGTGGAAATATATATGTCAGAAATATAAATACCAAATGGAAACAAGAGATCAAGAAACAACAACAACAGGGTCTTTATTGTCTTCTCCGCAATATGGGCCGACGAACTTGGAGCTCCCTCCAACTCAAACAGTTGTATCTCAACACCAAGTATCGCTCAAGAAACAAAAACAGGGTCTTTATTGTCTTCTCCACAATACGGTCCGACAAACTTGGAGCTCCCTACAACTCAAACAGTTGTATCTCAACACCAAGTATCGCTGTTAATAACAGAGTTACAAAACATCATGAGTACGTCAAAAGACAAAGATGAACTGATGATGTATCTTCTAGTTGAGCAATGTGTGTGCAATGACAAGTTCATGTAGGTTACAGAGAATATTTTGTTCACAAGAGATGTTGAAATATGAAAGTGATGATCACCTTCTTTATTCAAGACGGTGGTCCAATCTCATAGCAAAATTTCTTCTCTGACGATTCATGCTCCATTGTTTCTTTACCGCTTGCCATTTCATCATTGCTCGTTCGCTTTCTACTCGAGGAAGGTGCTTCATGTTGACTTGCAGCATCTGTAAATGGTAAGATACACACAGTTTTACTCACAATTCAATCGGTAACAAAAGATTCAGTCTATCACGGCAGTTGATAGTGCCAAATGGTGGTACTGGCAGCACTGAAGTTACTAGTTTGGAGTAATTCAGTTTCTTCAAATTTTCATGTCATGTTAATCAGCTGTCTGCAACACGTGACAAGCAATATAAAAGAGACTGCAAATTCACTCATAGTCATACCTCGGCAAGCATACGGTTGAGGTGTTGATCCCTCACACGTAGAAGAAGCCGCCAACCCAGCAGGCGGCCATGGCATTTGGAAAGGGAAAGCCATGCAACGATGACATCGAAACTTGTCCTTGAGGCTCAGGTCCTTGAGATCAATGACGATATGAGAATACTTGCTACTGGCACAGTAAACAATTGCTAGTCCGGCACACACCATATGGACGTCAAAGCTCCGGTTCAAGCTGGCAAGCTCGCCTATTTGGCTTTGCTTCTCCAACTCCCACGCACGCCCACCGCCGCCGCCCTTCTTCTTGAGCACCCACACTTGCAACATGGTTGCGCCGACGATATTCAGAAGGCAACACGCGCCGGCATCGGTGTCTGCAATGGCGTATACTCGTGGATGTGGAGCTGGGAGCGGGACGATTGAGAACACCATGGTGCTGGTGTCGAGCAAGAGCGAGGAATTCAGGTCATATCTCCAAAAGATGAGCCCGGCCGCGGCAGAGTGCATCGGCCGCCGCATGCGCTTCGCTGGCACGTCGACGCCGATGTCAATCCCGTCCACGTCGACCCACGGGTGGATGCGCCACCCTGCCGCCGGACAAGAGCCGTACTCCATGGCTCGCATCCTTTGGCCGTCTCGCTCCCGCTGCACGGTGACCACGCGGAAGCAGCACGGCACGCCACCTTCTCCATCTACATGGCCGTCGAGGTCGAGCAAGCAGTCCGATATGTACTCGGGCTCAGGGAGGGCTTCGTTCGGTGGACGGGGCACGGCGACGTGCCGGTGGGAGATGGAGACGGGGTTGTAGACGGAGAGGGAGTCGCCTCTGCAGAGGAGGAGCCGGCCGTTGTGGAAGTCCCGGAGGCGCCACGCCGGATCGTGCGCGAGGCGGGTGAGCAGGAAGTCGCCCCCGCGCGCGGCGGCCGCAAGGTCTGGGTCGGAGCGGACGGCGGCCGCGGGGTAGAAGACGGGGAGCTGGTCGAGGTCCGCGTGGGTGACGAAGAGGCCGAGCACGGGCGACCAGGGGTGGAGCTCGCGGAATCGCCGGAGGAAGCGGGGGCTTGAGGCGATGCCGCGCCAGCGGCGTGACGCGAGCGCGGCTCGAGCGAGGGAGGCCGGCGACGGGAGCCGGAGCAGGATGGCCTCGATGCTGTCGTCCTTGAGGGAGTCAAGGGTGGTGACCGCAGGGCTAGTCTCCGACGGCTCCATCAGGAGGGCCGTGGACCGCGGCGGAGCAGCTGAGGATCCTCCGGCGGCTGATGTGGCCATGTGGGTCAGTGCAGAGGCATGAGGACTCTTCCGTGTGGATAGCTTCTCTTTTTTTTGCCGGCGAATCGGCCGGCGACAACAAGCCGGCCATCCATACTTATTTAATCGAGCCGCACCAACGTAAATAAGCTATCAAAAATTTCTTTTTGTCACTTGTGTTTTTTTGTTTGAACAATTTTGTCACTTGCATCTGTTGGTTTCCCTCGTCTTCGGTGGATCATAGGAACCGGTCGTGAAACAAGTTCGTATGTTTTGTTTCTACTACGTATTAGCTAATATGTCAACAAGTTCGTATGTTAATCGAATGACGACTCGATCGCAAGGACAACGATATTGGTTTGGTTTGGTTATGTCTTACAATAGTCTGTGAAGATTTTGTTTGGTTCTGCACACCGATGATTCCGATGATTATTGATCATGTGGATTATCAGCGACGGTTGGGGAATGGGGACTGGGTTGATGCTAGTGACCGCGATGGTGGTGTCGAGTGACTCGCGTGTACTTCTTTATCTCGAGACTTTTTTTTTGTGTCTTCTTCGATGATATTGTGGATATGGATCAATGGTCTGATAGTTGGCCACTGAAAGGTGTCTCTCTACCAACGAAATAGTTGTTACCTATTCGAATAAGCAACTCTGTCCTGCGTGCCACATCGGCTCCCATGCATGCCACTACTCGCATGCCATCTCCGGTACATTTGGCAGCCGGAGGGCGCCCTAAGCTTCTTCTCCTCCTCATGTGGTTCTCCTGATGGAGCTCGCGGAAGCGCCGGAGGAAGCGGGGGCTCGAGCGAGGGAGGCCGGCGACGGGAGCCGGAGCAGGATGTCCTCGATGCTGTCGTCCTTGAGGGAGTCAAGGGTGGTGACCGCAGGGCTAGTCTCCGACGGCTCCATTAGGATGGCCGTGGACCGCGGCGGAGCAGCTGAGGATCCTCCGACAGCTGATGTGGCCATGTGGGTCAGTGCAGACTGCAGAGGCATGAGGACTCCTCCGTGTGGGTAGCTTCTCTTTTTTTTGCCGGCGAATCGGCCGGCGACAACAAGCCGGCCATCCATACTTATTTAATCGAGCTGCACCAACGTAAATAAGCTATCAAAATTTTCTTTTTGTCACTTGTGCTTTTTTCTTTTGAACAATTTTGTCACTTGCACCCCCGCAAAAAAATAAAAAATTATCACTTGCATTTGTTGGTTTCCCTCGTCTTCGGTGGATCCTAGTCATCGGTCGTCAAACCCACGGATCACAAGTTGACGTATAATTTTTGGTTTCCATTAGCTAACACGTCGAATGACGACTTTGATTGCTAGGACAACGATATTGATTTGGTTTGGTTATATCTTACGATAGTCTGTGATGATTTTGTTTGGTTCTGCAGACCGATGATTATTGATCACGTGGATTATCAGCGGCAGTTGGGCCCGTGTTGATGCTAGCGACCGCGATGGTGGTGTCAAGGGACTCGCGTCTACTTCTTTTATCTCAAGACTCTTAGAGCTTTCGGCCCCCCAGGACGCTGAAAAAAAGCGTCTTGGGGGTGCGCCGGCGATAAACTCAGAATTGGGGGCGGTTCGTCACCCAGCCGTCACCCCCAGGTGTCGAATTCAGTCCGGCTTTCAGCTCAAATATGTTCAAAAACGGTCTGATAACTGCGTGAATCGATCCATAATCGGTGCGGTTCGGCGGGTTTCGGCGTGAATTTCCGCAAACAAATAGGAACCAATTAGTTCCTCACATAGTTTGGCGTGTTTCGGCATGTTTCATCACATAAATCAAATAGTCCACTACAAATTATATTGTTTAACAAATAAAAACTCAAGTTTCATCACATGTCATTCCCGGCCTCACCCTTGAGCCTCCATAGGTGCTCCACCAGATCGTATTGCAATTCTTGATGCACATGTGGGTCTCGGATCTTCTGACGCATATTGAGGTAGTCAGTCCAGTTTGCCGGTAGCTGATGATCAACTTGGGCAAGAGGACCCTGCCTGTGGTATGGTTCAGTGTCAAACACTGGCTCTTCCTGCTTGCTCTCAATGATCATGTTGTGCAAGATGACACAGCAAGTCATGATCTCCCACATTCGATCTTTCGACCAGGTCTGAGCAGGGAACCGGACAACAACAAATCAAGATTGGAGCACACCAAATGCCCGCTCGACATCCTTCCTGCAAGCCTCCTGAATCTTCGCAAACCAGGCGTTCTTGCCTCCTGGCACAGGGTTTGAGATGGTCTTCACAAATGTCGACCATCTCAGATAGATGTCATCAGCTAGATAGTACCCCTTGTTGTACTGCCATCCATTGACCTTGAAGTTCACCGGAGGAGAATGACCTTCAACAAGCTTGGCAAAGACTGGGGAGCACTACAGGACGTTGATGTCATTGTGAGTTCCTGGCATCCCAAAGAAAGAGTGCCAAATCCAGAGGTCCTGTGTGGCCACTGCCTCAATCACCACACTGCAACCGCCTTTGGCGCCTTTGTACAACCCATGTCAAGCAAATGGACAGTTCTTCCATTTCCAATGCATGCAGTCGATGCTTACAAGCATCCCAGGAAATCCTCTTGCTTCATTCTGTGCTAGGATCCGAGCAGTGTCTTCCGCATTGGGTGTTCGCAAGTACCGCGGTCCAAACACTGCCACCACTGCCCTGCAGAACTTGTAGAAACACTCAATGGTGGTGGACTCGGCCATGCGCCCATAGTCATCGAGTGAATCACCGGGAGCTCCATATGCAAGCATCCTAGTAGCTGTCGTGCACTTCTGGATCGAGGTGAATCCAAGTGTGCCGGTGCAATCCTTCTTGCACTTGAAGTAGCTGTCGAACTCCCGGATGGAATTCATAATCCGGAGAAAAGCTTTCGGCTCATCCGATAACGATGCCAAAATGTTTTCTCACCGTGCAATAGAGTGTCGGCAAAGTAGTCCGAGTAGAGTATGCAGTAGCCTTCCAGATGATGCCGGTTCTTTGCTTTCACCCGTCCAAGCGCCGAGCCACCTCGCCGCGGCTTCTCACTGCTCGTGAGCAGGCCGGCAAGGGCGGCGAGAACCATGAGATGCTCCTGCTCCTAGACGTCGACTTTGGCTTCCTCATCCAGCAACGCCGCGAGCGCCTCCTCATCTTCGGAGTCCATCGCCGGGCAGGGCAATTCACTGAACACCTTGTGGGCGAGGTGGGCGCAAGCCCGCCGGCGTACAAGCCCTGCGCGGCCGGAGCACCGGAAAAGGTGCCCGGGGTGACGGCGAAGAGGATGCCTCGGCGACGCTCCTTCTTTTTCCCGGCTGGAGACGGACTGCCTAGCTGCGGCGGGCGGTGGTCGGCGCCGGGATCGGCAGGGTGGCGCGGGGTGGCGGCCGAGCGCGGGGGGCAGGACGGCGAATCTGGGCGGGTGGATTGATTTTTCGCCTGTCAATGTGGCCCCGAGAACAC
>NC_041381.1:703744089-703770835 GCF_002162155.2 Triticum dicoccoides
CGGGCTGAGCCGGCGGAATTTGGCGTCCTGGGGGCGTGACTGGGTCGTTTTTTCGGCGCCGGCGCAAATAAATCGCCTGGGGAGGCCGTCCTGGGGGCGCGGCTGGAGATGCTCTTACATGTTTTATTCGATGATATTGTGGATGTGGATCAATGGTCTGATAGTTGGCCATTGAAAGGTGTCTCTCTACAAACGAAATAGTTGTTACCTATTCGAATAAGCAACTCAAACATGATATTCAAAATGTGTGAAGTTATAAAACTTTTCTTCACGAATTGCTCTCACTCAATCCCGTGTTGCCACACCCAGGCGACTCGAGGGTGAACCCCCATCCCTAGCGCTGCTTTCCTTCCTCCACTCCATCCCCGGCAGCATCCTCCAGTGGTAGCGGGGGTCCTTCTACGTGGTGCCCCTTGGTTTCTTAGGCCATGGAGTTCGTGGGCCATGGCCTTGCTTCGTCCTGTGCGCCACATCGGCTCCCATGCATGCCACCACTCGCATGTCATCTCCGGTACATTTGGCAGCTGGAGGGCGCCCTAAGCTTCTTCTCATCCTTATGTCGTTCTCCTCCCCCTCGCATGAGCATCTCCAACACTGATCGACGCCTCGTACGGCGATACCTGGGAGACTCCTGTTGGGGAACATAGTAATTTAAAAAAAATCCTACGTACACGCAAGATCATGGTGATGCATAGCAATGAGAGGGGAGAGTGTTGTCTACGTACCCTCATAGATCGAAAATGGAAGCGTTAGAACAAGGCGGTTGATGTAGTCGTACGTCTTCATGGCCCGACCGATCAAGCACCGAAACTACGGCACCTCCGAGTTCTAGCACACGTTCAGCTCGATGACGCCCCTCGAACTCCGATCTAGCCGAGTGTCAAGGGAGAGTTCCGTCAGCACGACGGCGTGGTGACGATCTTGATGTTCTACCATCGCAGGGCTTCACCTAAGCACCGCTACAATATTATCGAGGAGGACTATGGTGGAGGGGGGCACCGCACACGGCTAAGAGATCCAAGGATCAATTGTTGTGTCTAGAGGTGCCCACCTGCCCCCGTATATAAAGGAGCCAGGGGGAGGGGGTCGGCCGGCCAGGAGAGGCGCGCCAGGAGGAGTCCTCCTCCCACCGGGAGTAGGACTCCCCCCCTTCCTTGTTGGAGTAGGAGAGGAGAGGGAAGGAGAGAGAGGGGGAAAGGAAAGAGGGGGCACCGTCCCCCCCCCCCTCCTTGTACAATTTGGACTTGAGGGGGAGGGGCGCGCGGCTGCCCCTTGGTCGCCTCTCCTCTTCCACCACTTGGGCCCATGAAGCCCACTAACCTCCGGGGGGGGGGTTCCGATAACCCCCCGGTACTCCGGTATATATCTGATAACACCCGAAACCATTCCGGTGTCCGAATATAGTCGTCCAATATATCAATCTTCATGTCTCGACCATTTTGAGACTCCTCGTCATGTCTGTGATCACATCTGGGACTCCGAACTACCTTTGGTACATCAAAACATATAAACTCATAATATAATTGTCATCTAACTTTAAGCGTGCGGACCCTACGGGTTCGAGAACAATGTAGACATGACTGAAACATGTTTCTGGTCAATAACCAATAGCGGAACCTAGATGCTCATATTGGCTCCCACATATTCTACCAAGATCTTTATCGGTCAAACCGCATAACAACATACGTTGTTCCCTTTGTCATCGGTATGTTACTTGCCCGAGATTCGATCGTCGGTATCTCAAACCTAGTTCAATCTCGTTACCGGCAAGTTTCTTTACTCATTATGTAATACATCATCTCGTAACTAACTCATTAGTCACATTGCTTGCAAGGCTTATAGTGATGCCTATTACCGAGAGGGCCCAGAGATACCTCTCCGACAATCGGAGTGACAAATCCTAATCTCGAAATACGCCAACCCAACAAGTACCTTCGGAGACACCTGTAGAGCACCTTTATAATCACCCAGTTACGTTGTGATGTTTGGTTCCTCCGGTAAACGGGAGTTGCATAATCTCATAGTCATAGGAACATGTATAAGTCATGAAGAAAGCAGTAGCAACATACTAAACGATCAAGTGCTAAGCTAACGGAATGGGTCAAGTCAATCACATCATTCTCTCAATGATGTGATCCCGTTAATTAAATGACAACTCTTTTGTCCATGGCTAGGAAACATAACCATCTTTGATAAACGAGCTAGTCAAGTAGAGGCATACTAGTGGCACTCAGTTTGTCTATGTATTCACACATGTATCATGTTTTCGGTTAATACAATTCTAGAATGAATAATAAACATTTATCATGATGTAAGGAAATAAATAATAACTTTATTATTGCCTCTAGGGCATATTTCCTTCAGTCTCCCACTTGCACTAGAGTCAATAATCTAGATTACACATTAATGATTCTAACACCCGTGGAGCCTTGGTGTTGATCATGTTTTGCTCGTGGAAGAGGCTTAGTCAATGGGTCTGCAACATTCAGATCCGTATGTATCTTGCAAATCTCTATGTCTCCCACCTGGACTTGGTCCCGGATGGAATTGAAGCGTCTCTTGATGTGCTTGGTCTTCTTGTGATATCTGGATTCCTTTGCCAAGGCAATTGCACCAGTATTAGTCACAGAAGATTTTCATTTGACCCGATGCACTAGGTATGACACCTAGATCGGATATGAACTCCTTCATCCAGACTCCTTCATTTGCTGCTTCCGAAGCAGCTATGTACTCCGCTTCACATGTAGATCCCGCCACGACACTTTGTTTAGAACTGCACCAACTGACAGCTCCTCCGTTCAATATAAACACGTATCCGGTTTGCGATTTAGAATCGTCCGGATCAGTGTCAAAGCTTGCATCGACGTAACCATTTACGACTAGCTCTTTGTCACCTCCATAAATGAGAAACATATCCTTAGTCCTTTTCAGGTATTTCAGGATATTCTTGACCTTTGTCCAGTGATCCAGTCCTGGATTACTTTGTTACCTCCCTGCTAAACTTATTGCTAAGCATACATCAGGTCTGGTACACAACATTGCATACATGATAGAGCCTATGGCTGAAGCATAGGGAACATCTTTCATTTTCTCTCTATCTTCTGCTGTGGTCGGGCATTGAGTCTGACTCAACTTCACACCTTGTATTACAGGCAAGAACCCTTTCTTTGCTTGATCCATTTTGAACTTTTTCAAAACTTTATCAAGGTATGTACTCTGTGAAAGTCCAATCAAGCGTCTTGATCTATCTCTATAGATCTTGATGCCCAATATGTAAGCAGCTTCACCGAGGTCTTTCATTGAAAGAACTTTTATTCAAGTATCCTTTTATGCTCTCCAGAAATTCTATATCATTTCCAATCAATAATATGTTGTCTACGTATAATATTAGAAATGCTACAGAGCTCCCACTCACTTTCTCGTAAATACAGGCTTCTCCAAAAGTCTGTATAAAACCATATGCTTTGATTACACTATCAAAGCATTTATTCCAACTCCGAGAGGCTTGCACCAGTCCATAATGGATCGCTGGAGCTTGCACACTTTGTTAGCATCCTTTGGATCGACAAAACCTTCTGGTTGCATCATATACAACTCTTCTTCCAGAAATTCATTCAGGAATGCAGTTTTGACATCCATTTGCCAAATTTCATAATCATAAAAAGCGGCAATTGCTAACATGATTCGGACAGACTTAAGCATCGCTACGGGTGAGAAAGTCTCATCGTAGTCAACCCCTTGAACTTGTCGAAAACCTTTCACAACAAGTCGAGCTTTGTAGACGGTAACATCAGCGTCAGTCTTCTTCTTGAAGATTCATTTATTCTCAATGGCCTGCCGATCATCGGGCAAGTCAACCAAAGTCCACACTTTGTTCTCATACATGGATCCCATCTCAGATTTCATGGCCTCAAGCCATTTTACGAAATCTAGGCTCATCATCGCTTCCTCATAGTCCGTAGGCTCATCATGGTCAAGTAACATGACCTCCGGAATAGGATTGTCGTACCACTCTGGTGCGGATCTTACTCTGGTTGACCTACGAGGTTCGGTAGTAACTTGATCTGAATTTTCATGATCAATATCATTAGCTCCTCACTAATTGGTGTAGTCGTCACGGGAACTGGTTTCTATAATGAACTATTTTCCAATAAAGGAGCTGGTATAGTTACCTCATCAAGTTCTACTTTCCTCCCACTCACTTCTTTCAAGAGAAACTCCTTCTCTAGAAAGGATCCATTCTTAGCAACGAATGTCTTGCCTTCGGATCTGTGATAGAAGGTGTACCCAACAGTCTCCTTTGGGTATCCTATGAAGACACATTTCTCCGATTTGGGTTCGAGCTTATCAGGTTGAAGCTTTTTCACATAAGCATCGCAGCCCCAAACTTTAAGAAACGACAACTTTGGTTTCTTGCCAAACCATAGTTCATAAGGCGTCGTCTCAACGGATTTTGATGGTGCCCTATTTAACGTGAATGCGACCGTCTCTAAATCATAACCCCAAAACGATAGCGGTAAATTAGTAAGAGACATCATAGATCGCACCATATCTAGTAAAGTGTGATTACGACGTTCGGACACACCATTACGTTATGGTGTTCCGGGTGGCGTGAGTTGCGAAACTATTCAGCATTGTTTCAAATGTAAACCAAACTCGTAACTCAAATATTCTCCTCCACGATCAGATCACAGAAACTTTATTTTCTTGTTACGATGATTTTCAACTCACTCTGAAATTCTTTGAAATTTTCAAATGTTTCAGACTTATGTTTCATTAAGTAGATATACCCATATTTGCTTAAATCATCTGTGAAGGTGAGAAAATAACGATACCCGCCACGAGCTACAATATTCATTGGACCACATACATCAGTATGTATGATTTCCAACAAATCAGTTGCTCTCTCCATAGTTCCGGAGAACGGCGTTTTAGTCATCTTCCCCATGAGGCATGGTTCGCAAGTACCAAGTGATTCATAATCAAGTGATTCCAAAAGTCCATCAGTATGGAGTTTCTTCATGCGCTTTACACCAATATGACCTAAACGGCAGTGCCACAAATAAGTTGCACTATCATTATCAACTCTGCATCTTTTTGGTTTCAACAATATGAATATGTGTATCACTACTATCGAGATTCATCAGAAATAGAACACTCTTTCACTACAAGAAATATGCCAACTTGTGACCACCACTATTGGTCACTGAAAGGTCATGGTTTTTCATTTGCGACCTTTTTGTGACCAAAAAGAGAAGGTCAAAAGCTGGCGGTTGTAAACTGACTATAGCGACCTTTCTTCTGGAATGGTCGAAGACGTTTATGACCAAAATATGTCTACTGTGGCGTTTTGGTCACAAGCAACCTCCCCAGACCAAGTAGGCATCCAGCGTGGCAAGCTGATGTGGCACAAGAATCAGCCTGGTCCAATTCGGTTTTCTACATAGGCTGAGCCCATTAATTCGGCCTTTTTAATATATATTTTTCCTATTAATTTTTGCTAGCTACATGGGCTGGCCCAGCAATTCGGCCTTTTTATTTCTAGATGCGGCCTTTTACAGCGTATAATCTTTTATTTTTTGCCATTTTATTTTCCACTCTTTTACTTTTGTCCCAAGAGTTTTAGTTTTTCTTTCTCTCAGAAGATTGGTCCCACTTGTCAGTTTCTAGTAATGGGACCCGGTTGTCACGGTCAAGTTCTTTAGATTTCACTTCATAGTAAAAGTAACCAATATCTAAATCAGCATTGGCAAAATACACTGCTTGAAATAGTAGCCAGAATGGCAATCACGGTATTACAACATGAATACATTTTTTGTGGTAAACACGGATACATCATACAATACAAATACAATGGCAATGAGTCAATGACAGTATTACTGCTTCTATCGACCTTCACCATGGACCTCCTTCAATCCTTCTATAGCAGACACAAACTCTCCTTCTCCTTTCAATCTTCTTTTGCATGGAGCTACTGTGAGAGGAAATCTACAGTTAAGAACAAAATACATATATAAGCAGTTGGGTACATATCACTTTGGAAAGAACAAAATACGTATATAAGCAGGTGGGTTTTGACAGATTTGATGGGGGCAGGTGGTGCAGACGTCTTCACAATAATGTCTCCAGTTTTGTTCTTGACAATTTAGGCAAAAGGTTAGCAAAATGCTACTGCTGCAGCACACTAAAGCACAAGATTTTTCACTAACAAAAGCATTTACAAACACAGAATTGACAGTGAAGAAAGCACGAACTGAACTTTAGCCCTATTGTAATGTATCCAGTTTCCAGTAGTATTTAATTTAGCTTCTGAACTCAACATGATATAGTTAATTAGTCCTATTGGCCATTACCCGATTGGGACCAATCACTTCCGACATTTAACCAGCCAAGAACTTGAACTAGTTAATTTGACTATTGTAGTGGATTCAATACTAGTGATTTTAGTTGAACTAGTCAATTGGCCTCATCACGTGCAAAGTTTAACCAGAGAAGAAAAACATAGATTGTGGTAATGCTGGAAGGAACCAATCAATCGGAAGCATCCAACCGACTGGAATATGGAGCGACAGGGGACAGAGGGAGCGGGAGTGGACCTGGATGGTGTTGCTGCTGAAGACGAACACGAGGCCCACGCCGCTTGCAGGATGGCCGACCGCCACCGACCACGTCTGGAACTTGCGCGACTGCTTCCCGATGTACCGCCCTGTCTTGCCATCATAGTACTCGGGGAAGTCATCCTTGGCCAGACGCCTCTCCATCACCTCTACCGTGTTGCGGGCGATGTGGGGCCGCCCCAGCTTCACGCTCACCGCCACCAGGAGCCACAGCAGCACTGCAGTTTGCACGCGCACGACAACTTAGAACACATGTGTAAAGCACATTGGCATATAGAAATGCAGTGCATATATGGAAAGAAGAGAATACAATGCATGGGCACAGATCCAAGGAGCTAATACTGAACCAACATAGATCTGGTGATAAACAGCAGCGACATGCATCAAACAACTGAAGTTGTTCACTATAAGATCATCTATATCAGCTAAACTACCAACTTCCTATGCTATGAGGGTTATCTGATTTCAGGACATTCATATATACACCATGGACAGGTATAAAACCGAACAGAAAAGTAAAATACCACCACACAACACAGGTGTGCCCTCAAGTCGTGAACCAGTAAGTAGACTAACACTGACCACAGGTATAAAGCAGAACAGCCAAGTGAATACTAACTATTCTGCAAAAATAAATAAAAAGTGAATACTAACAACTAACGCATGTGTGTCCTTAAGCCAAAAACCAGTAACCACGAAGGGGAAAAGGTAAAACAAATTCATGTGTTTTAGGGGGGCATGATAGCGCAGGGTGTCATAATCAGATTCTTGGAAATACTGATAATGTACACAACCCCCTTTTCTGAAGATAAATGCCTAAAAATTTAAGTTGCAAGGAGTAGATCAAAGATTCTGTAAGCAACTAGAACAACAGGAAGGTACTGAGCACATACAACTGGCTCTAGTATACCGCCATGCATGAGCACTTGTTAATATTTATATTCATCATAGCAACCTATAACCACCTATGCTTACAAATCATATCATAATGCCTATATAAGATGCAAAAAAGATATGCGCATCTCATATCAGACTAAGAGACAATGTTGCATAACAGTTCTGATCTTCTACCAAAACTGAACACAACATGTACCAAGGAAAATCAACACTTATAGATTCATATCACACTAACAGCCAACACTGCATAACAGTTCTGAACTTCTGCCAGAACTGAACACAACATATACCAAGAAAAATCAACGCTTCTGAATTAATATCAGACTAACAGCCAGTCAACACCGCATAACAATCCTAAACTTCTGTCAAACTGAACAAAACATACACTAAAGGAAACAATCAGCAAACAAGATGAAAAGTGTAACAACCTGAAGTTCTGTCAACAGGATTTCCTCCGACGCAAGTGCTCACTCCTCTTCCATGCTTCGGAGCCATCGCTTGAACTGTATCGGTGCCTCGTGCACCAACATCATGCGGGCAAGGTACGTTCTTCTCAGACCCGAGGTTATCAGAGGCTCCCTCTTGGAGCACCTTGAGCCCATGGCCACTACCCACATGGATCATGCTCCTGTCGGGAGTGGCGTGGTGGTGGTGCTGCTGCTGGCCACAGAGCTGCTGCATGAAGGACACCTCCATGGAGCTGATGTACATGTTGTGGGTCTCGTTCGTCCATCCGGCCGACACCAGCTCCCCAACCTGATCACCCTGCTGAAGAAGAAGAAGTTAGAAACCAGTTCTAGTTTTACAGGCATAAAATCACACCAGCTCCCCAACAAGAAGGTGGTAAGCATAAGGGCAGGGGCAACTAACAATTAACATCATAGGAGAAGAAAACATACAGTTTATGACTACATCAGAATGGTATATTTCTCGGCAAAAGATGCCCCTAGGACCTACACAGATCTAGATTTACAGATGCAACCTTCAGAATTAATTATTCTATGATCAAACAAAAGCGGAGACTATATACTGGGTACTGATGCACTATTCTATGATCTGAGCTATCGTTGTTTCAATAGCTTGGCAAACATTGACAGCAAAGAAACAAAAATTTTAAGTCAATATCTTTGTGAGCGTGTAGTAGATTGTTCACATCCTAATGAGATACATGGCAAAGAAGCTTGAACTATACTAGCAACAGAAAGCAGTCAGCAGTATCTGAGAGTGACTGATGGTTGTTTCAACAAACAATCAGTTTCTTGACATCTTAACACGGACCAAAGAACTGTTGTTACTTCACAATGCAGATAAATAGATCTACTCTAGCAAGCAAGGACCTGACCTCTCCTCTCGGAAGAAAGGAAGATGATTTCAGTTTCCTTGTCACAAATTTGATGGCTAACTGACAAGTCACTACTAGCATGCGAAGCTCATCCAGTCACTACTAGCATGCATACGAAGCTCATCTAGCTAACTGACCATCGAAACACGGGAGATCACCCATACAAGCCGTAGACAAATATGTACACAAGCCGGAGGCACCGGGGGAGAGAGAGGGAGGGAGAGGTCTTACGAGGCGGGCGAGGAGCCTGAGGAGCGCGCGGATCCTGGGGCGGACGTGCGCATTGAGCATACATGAAGACGAAGATGGCGCTGGTCACCCTCTTGGGCTTGTTGGGGTCCTTGCCGGCCTTGCCCTTCTTCCCTTGGCGGCCGGCTTCTCGGCCCCCTTGCTCCTCACCGCCAACCTACAACACCATAGATCATCAGAAACCTAATCACTGGAAAAGATCTACCACGAGTGGAAGGGAGTACCTTGAGCTCGTGTCATCGGGCTCGGATGAATGGGCAGCTGCGTGTGGGGCGAGGTAAGAGTCACCAGAGCCGCACCATCGACGGAGGCGCCATCGCATCCGAAACCCTAGCCATGGGGACGTTGTCGGGGAAGGACGCATGCAAAAGGAGCAGCACGACCGGCCTTGAGGTCCGGCGCGTCGATGGCCTGCCTGGCATCGGGCGCCCTCATGGAGACGCCAGAGGAGGAGGCTGGTGAAGCAGCGACGGCTGGGATCAACTGCTAGGGTGGAGTACAACGAACCCCTCCCTACAGCGAGGTGTACGGCAGCCGTTTGAGGATCCCGCAAACCCTAGGTCGCATTCCGTCGTGGTCCGGCCAGCTTGACGGAGCGGCGCGCATCGAAGCACACGCGCGCCGGCGAGCCAGCTGGCCGCGACACCGAGGATGCAGGGCGTTGGATCTGCTGTGGGAGGTGGAGGGAGGGAGCGGAAGATGGGGAACGATGGGCGGCGCGTGGATCTGGCGTCATCAGGCTTGGATGAATGGGCGGCGTGAGGAAGGGAGGGACGATGGTGGTGGCGGCGCAAGGGAAGGGGAGGTGGCGGCGGCGATCTGGAAGGGGAGGAGGAGAGCTCTCTCTCTCTCTCTCCGCATCAGGCACAGCGGGTGGGTGGGTGGGACACAGCGGGTGGGTGTGGGACTGTGGGTGGGTGGGTGGGTGGATGGATGGATGGATCTGTGCCATGTCATCGATCCATGGCACACATGTTTCCACCAATGATGATTAAGCTTATGCAATTGTTTTTTTTTCTTTTTTTTTCTCTTACATATTTTCTCACCCATGTAAATAACCTATCCAATATTTACTGCAAAAGGGCACCATTTCATTTTCAAAAATATATACAATATTGACTAACTCGGGGAGGATTCGTTGCAACTCCGGCGACCCTCGACGATATTACATCACAACACTAGCGGCCTGACAATGCTTCATTGCAACTCCGCCGGTCCCGACAATGTTGGATCATAGCACCCGCGGTCCGCGGCGATGCTATGTTGCATCACTGGTGACTATTTGCAGCACCACCTTCTGTTGCAACCCCCAGCAACCTTGCGACACCATCCTCGTGTGCATGACCGGTGGCCACCACCCGGCAGCCTGCGGCGCCACGCATCACTACCCCACACCAAGAGCTTCGACACCCCTCGCATCAACAAATCGTCACCACCGTCGTCGAACATCAGCCATCATAGAAATGCTCAAATGTTATGGTAGATCAATGGCTTTCAAGCCAAATGATCAATCCTATGGCCACATTCATGGCATAGTTTGTTCAAATGATCTCATGTTGTGCACAAGGGTGTATATTGGAATGGCAAACAATGTTGCCTAAGAAAGTTTTCATTTTCTTTGCACGGAAAATTAATTTTCCATTTTCCGAGTGCCTGAAATGAGTTTTTTTTGTGAAGGACCTACCATATATTTGTTGCAAAATTGGACCTAATCAATTTTATAAAATACTAGGCCATATTTAATGCACAATTGACCAAATGGTTGGGTGTAAAAAGTTTTGATCCACCTCTGGTGAAAAAGACAAATTCCCGCCGATTCAGCTCGAAGCGGGTTAAATTTGAACTGAAGCTGCCTCATAGTTTGCTATTTATTTTTTCCAAAAATCATATCTAGGTACATAAGTATCTATTTAATCAGAGAAACACCAAAAAATTCCAAGATTCAACCACTAGCTAGGAACGGTCAAGCCCGTCGTTTTGACCGCATTTTGAAACGGGCATAAAAAATTCAAAAAAAATCAAAAAATTGGAAAACCTTCGCATTGTGTCATTATATGTGACCGAGTTTCCAGGAAAAATAATAAACTTGTAATACGGTAATTATTTTAAAAAAGTGTTCTCAGAAATGAGCTATCAAGTGTGAAGATTCATGGCATTCAAGCCAAATGATCAATCTTATGGCCACATTCATGGCATAGTTTGTTCAAATGATCTCATATCGTGCACAAGGTGATTGGAATGGCAAACAATGTTGCCTAAGGAAGTTTTCATTTTCTTTGGACGAAAAAACCATTTTTCATTTTCCGAGTGCCCAAAAGGAGGTTTTTTTGTGAAGGACCTCCCAAATAATTGTTGCAAAATTGGACCTAATCAATTTTCTAAAATACTAGGACATATTTAATGCACAACTGATAAAATGGTTGGGTGCAAAAAGTTTTGATCCACCTCTCATGAAAAAGACAAATTTCCGCCGATTCAGTTGGAAGCGGGTCAAATTTGAACTGCAGCTGCCTCATGGTTTGCTATTTATTTTTTCCAAAAATCATTTCTAGTTACATAAGTACCTATTTAATCAGAGAAACACCAAAAAAATTCCAAGATTCAACCACTAGCTAGGAACGGTCATTCCCGCCGTTTTGACCGCATTTTGAAACGGACATAAAAAATTCAAACAAAATCAAAAATTTGGGAAACCTTCGCATTGTGTCATTATATGTGGCCAAGTTCCCAGGAAAAATAACAAACTTGTAATACGACAATTATTTTAAAAAAGTGTTCTCAGAAATGAGCTATCATCTGTGAAGATTCATGGCTTTCAAGCCAAATGATCAATCTTATGGCCACATTCGTGGCATAGTTTGTTCAAATGATCTCATATTGTGCACAAGGGTGCATATTGGAATGGCAAACAATGTTGCCTAAGGAAGTTTTCATTTTCTTTGGATGAAAAAACCATTTTTCATTTTCCGAGTGCCCAAAAGGAGGTTTTTTTGTGAAGGACCTCCCAAATAATTGTTGCAAAATTGGACCAAATCAATTTTCTAAAATACTAGGACATATTTAATGCACAATTGACAAAATGGTTGGGTGCAAAAAGTTTTGATACACCTCTCATGAAAGACAAAATTCCGCCGATTCAGTTGGAAGCGGGTCAAATTTGAACTGCAGCTGCCTCATAGTTTGCTATTTATTTTTTCCAAAAATCATTTCTAGTTACATAAGTACCTATTTAATCATAAATACATGGTTTGGTGGAGATACGTCGAGGTTTGGGCGGTGGCTGAGGGCCCCAACTCTAGAGCGCGTAAACTCGCATGCCCACCGCGTGCTCACTGCGTGAACGTGGCGTTGCCATGTGTTCTGGGCGGCCTAGGTATGTCTAGTGGGTTGGGAACTCCCCAGGTAGGTGCTAGGAAGAAAATCACAACATAAGATTCTCACGAGGAGACCGATCGATGCTCAAACATGAATAAGCAGCCAAGTGTTTGATTTGCGGTACGGGAAATGCACATGGCTAATGGGCGTGAGTTTTGGCTGAGGATGATCAGTTACTAAGAAGATCGTCTTCACAAATTTTCACCTCAAAAGGAGGAGCCTAGGTAGTACTTGCTTTACAAAGTACCACACTGGACATAAATACGAATGTTGAAGCTCGGCTCAAAATAATGAATGGATTGAGCTGGCATTTGGTGGAGGATGGTTATTTGGGCATAGGAAAACACTGTAGAAAACAGATACTATTTGGACATGCCAAAGTGGTACTTCCTTCACAAAGTGCTGCTCTGAACAGAATAGGAAAATGAATATTTTCAAATTATTTTTGAACTAGGCAAGGAATGTTTTTGACATATTTGAAATATATGATCCAAACATTTATGAGATTTTTTTGGGATTTTGGGAATAACGGAAATATAGGTTGCTTCACAACCTAGGGCAAAAAATGCCACATGGACATGACACATAGGCAAAACTGATGAGATGGCGCCTAGTCATCACAACCCACCACAATCTACAAGGCTATGACCATCTATATTGGTCATTAACAACTAGAAATAAGGTAGCGGACTAGCACTGTTTGCTTTGTGACCATTTCGTGTAAGGAAATTACGACCTTTCTGACCAAAATGGTCGCAATGGTTTAGGGTTTGGAGCCCCCCGAACAGCTTTTGACCAATTGGTCTGAAATGATCATAGATATATGACAAATTCTTCCAGGGTCACTGATAGAAGGTCACTAGTTTTCGGTTAATAAAATTCTAGAATGAATAATAAACATTTATCATGATGTAAGGAAATAAAAAATAACTTTATTATTGCCTCTAGGGCATATTTCCTTCAGTCTCCCACTTGCACTAGAGTCAATAATCTAGATTACACATTAATGATTCTAACACCCATGGAGCCTTGGTGCTGATCATGTTTTGCTCGTGGAAGAGGCTTAGTCAACGGGTCTGCAACATTCAGATCCGTATGTATCTTGCAAATCTCTATGTCTCCCACCTGGACTTGGTCCCGGATGGAATTGAAGCGTCTCTTGATGTTCTTGGTCTTCTTGTGATATCTGGATTCCTTTGCCAAGGCAATTGCACCAGTATTGTCATAGAAGATTTTCATTTGACCCGATGCACTAGGTATGACACCTAGATCGGATATGAACTCCTTCATCCAGACTCCTTCATTTGCTGCTTCCGAAGCAGCTATGTACTCCGCTTCACATGTAGATCCCGCCACGACACTTTGTTTAGAACTGCACCAACTGACAGCTCCTCCGTTCAATATAAACACGTATCCGGTCTGCGATTTAGAATCGTCCGGATCAGTGTCAAAACTTGCATCGACGTAACCATTTATGACTAGCTCTTTGTCACCTCCATAAACGAGAAACATATCCTTAGTCCCTTTCAGGTATTTCAGGATATTCTTGACCGCTGTCCAGTGATCCACTCCTGGATTACTTTGGTACCTCCCTGCTACTTATTGCTAAGCATACATCAGGTCTGGTACACAACATTGCATACATGATAGAGCCTATGGCTGAAGCATAGGGAACATCTTTCATTTTCTCTCTATCTTCTGCTGTGGTCGGGCATTGAGTCTGACTCAACTTCACACCTTGTATTACAGGCAAGAACCCTTTCTTTGCTTGATCCATTTTGAACTTTTTCAAAACTTTATCAAGGTATGTACTCTGTGAAAGTCCAATCAAGCGTCTTGATCTATCTCTATAGATCTTGATGCCCAATATGTAAGCAGCTTCACCGAGGTCTTTCATTGAAAGAACTTTTATTCAAGTATCCTTTTATGCTCTCTAGAAATTCTATATCATTTCCAATCAATAATATGTTGTCTACATATAATATTAGAAATGCTACAGAGCTCCCACTCACTTTCTCATAAATATAGGCTTCTCCAAAAGTCTGTATAAAACCCTATGCTTTGATTACACTATCAAAGCGTTTATTCCAACTCCGAGAGGCTTGCACCAGTCCATAAATGGATCGCTGGAGCTTGCACACTTTGTTAGCATCCTTTGGATCGACAAAACCTTCTGGTTGCATCATATACAACTCTTCTTCCAGAAATCCATTCAGGAATGCAGTTTTGACATCCATTTGCCAAATTTCATAATCATAAAATGCGGCAATTGCTAACATGATTCGGACAGACTTAAGCATCGCTACGGGTGAGAAAGTCTCATCGTAGTCAACCCCTTGAACTTGTCGAAAACCTTTCACAACAAGTCGAGCTTTGTAGACGGTAACATCAGCGTCAGTCTTCTTCTTGAAGATCCATTTATTCTCAATGGCCCGCCGATCATCGAGCAAGTCAACCAAAGCCCACACTTTGTTCTCATACATGGATCCCATCTCAGATTTCATGGCCTCAAGCCTATTTTGCGAAATCTAGGCTCATCATCGCTTCCTCATAGTCCGTAGGCTCATCATGGTCAAGTAACATGACCTCCAGAATAGGATTGCCGTACCACTCTGGTGCGGATCTTACTCTGGTTGACCTACGAGGTTCGGTAGTAACTTGATCTGAATTTTCATGATCAATATCATTAGCTTCCTCACTAATTGGTGTAGTCGTCACGGGAACTGGTTTCTATGATGAACTATTTTCCAATAAAGGAGCAGGTACGATTACCTCATCAAGTTCTACTTTCCTCCCACTCACTTCTTTTGAGAGAAACTCCTTCTCTAGAAAGGATCCATTCTTATCAACGAATGTCTTGCCTTCGGATCTGTGATAGAAGGTGTACCCAACAGTCTCCTTTGGGTATCCTATGAAGACACATTTCTCCGATTTGGGTTCGAGCTTATCAGGTTGAAGCTTTTTCACATAAGCATCACGGCCCCAAACTTTAAGAAACGACAACTTTGGTTTCTTGACAAACCATAGTTCATAAGGCATCGCCTCAACGGATTTTGATGGTGCCCTATTTAACATGAATGCGGCCGTCTCTAAATCATAACCCCAAAACGATAGCGGTAAATCAGTAAGAGACATCATAGATCGCACCATATCTAGTAAAGTGTGATTACGACGTTCGGACACACCATTACGTTGTGGTGTTCCGGGTGGCGTGAGTTGCGATACTATTCCGCATTGTTTCAAATGTAAACCAAACTCGTAACTCAAATATTCTCCTCCACGATCAGATCGCAGAAACTTTATTTTTTTGTTACGATGATTTTCAACTCACTCTGAAATTCTTTGAACTTTTCAAATGTTTCAGACTTATGTTTCATTAAGTAGATATACCCATATTTGCTTAAATCATCTGTGAAGGTGAGAAAATAACGATACCCGCCGCGAGCTACAATATTCATTGGACCACATACATCAGTATGTATGATTTCGAATAAATCAGTTGCTCGCTCCATAGTTCCGGAGAACGGCGTTTTAGTCATCTTGCCCATGAGGCATGGTTCGCAAGTACCAAGTGATTCATAATCAAGTGATTCCAAAAGTCCATCAGTATGGAGTTTCTTCATGCGCTTTACACCAATATGACCTAAACGGCAGTGCCACAAATAAGTTGCACTATCATTATCAACTCTGCATCTTTTTGGTTTCAACATTATGAATATGTGTATCACTACTATCGAGATTCATCAAAAATAGACCACTCTTTAAGGGTGCATGACCATAAAAGATATTACTCATATAAATAGAACAACCATTATTCTCAGATTTAAATGAATAGCCGTCTCGCATCAAACAAAATCCAGATATAATGTTCATGCTCAACACTCGCACCAAATAACAATTATTTAGGTCTAAAACTAATCCCGAAGGTAGATGTAGAGGTAGCGTGCCAACGGCGATCACATCAACTTTGGAACCATTTCCCACGCGCATCGTCACCTCGTCCTTAGCCAGTGTCCGCTTAATCCGTAGTCACTATTTTGAGTTGCAAATATTAGCAACAGAACCAGTATCAAATACCCAGGTGCTACTGCGAGCTCTGGTAAGGTACACATCAATAACATGTATATCACATATATCTTTGTTCACCTTGCCATCCTTCTTATCCGCCAAATACTTGGGGCAGTTCCGCTTCCAGTGACCAGTCTGTTTGCAGTAGAAGCACTCAGTATCAGACTTAGGTCTAGACTTGGGTTTCTTCTCTTGAGCAGCAACTTGTTTGCCGTTCTTTTTGAAGTTCCCCTTCTTCTTCCATTTACCCTTTTTCTTGAAACTGGTGGTCTTGTTGACCATCAACACTTGATGCTCCTTTTTGATTTCTACCTCCGCAGCCTTTAGCATTGCGAAGAGCTCGGGAATAGTCTTGTTCATCTCTTGCATATTATAGTTCATCACAAAGCTCTTGTAGCTTGGTGGCAGTGATTGAAGAATTCTGTCAATGACACTATTATCAGGAAGATTAACTCCCAGTTGAATCAAGTGATTATTATACCCAGACAATTTGAGTATATGTTCACTGGCAGAACTATTCTCTTCCATCTTGCAGCTATAGAACTTATTGGAGACTTCATATGTCTCAATCCAGGCATTTGCTTGAAATATTAACTTCAACTCCTGGAACATCTCATATGCTCAATGACGTTCAAAACGTCGTTGAAGTCCCGGTTCTAAGCCATAAAGCATGGCACACTGAACTATCGAGTAGTCATCAGCTTTGTTCTGCCAAACGTTCACAACGTCTGCAGTTGCATCTGCAGCAGGCCTGGCACCCAACGGTGCTTCCAGGACGTAATTCTTCTATGCAGCAATAAGGGTAATCCTCAAGTTACGGACCCAGTCCGTGTAATTGCTACCATCATCTTTCAACTTTGCTTTCTCAAGGAACGCATTAAAAATCAACGGAACAACAGCACGAGCCATCTATCTACAATCAACATAGACATGCAAAATACTATCAGGTAGTAAGTTCATGATAAATTTAAGTTCAGTTAATCATATTACTTAAGAACTCCCACTTAGATAGACATCCCTCTAATCATCTAAATGATCATGTGATCCAAATCAACTAAACCATAACCGATCATCACGTGAAATGGAGTAGTTTTCAATGGTGAACATCATTATGTTGATCATATCTACTATATGATTCAAGCTCGACCTTTCGGTCTCAGTGTTCCGAGGCCATATCTGTATATGCTAGGCTCGTCAAGTTTAACCTGAGTATTCTGCATGTGCAAAACTGGCTTGCATCCGTTGTAGATGGACGTAGAGCTTATCACACCCGATCATCATGTGGTGTCTGGGCACGACGAACTTTGGCAACGGTGCATACTCAGGGAGAACACTTGTATCTTGAAATTTAGTGAGAGATCATCTTATAATGCTACCGTCAATCAAAGCAAGATAAGATGCATAAAGGATAAACATCACATGCAATCAATATAAGTGATATGATATGGCCATCATCATCTTGTGCTTTGTGATCTCCATCTCCGAAGCACCGTCATGATCACCATCGTCACCGGCGCGACACCTTGATCTCCATCGTAGCATCATTGTCGTTTCGCCAACTATTGCTTCTATGACTATCGCTACCGCTTAGTGATAAAGTAAAGCAATTACAGGGTGATTGCATCGCATATAATAAAGCGACAACCATATGGCTCCTGCCAGTTGTCGATAACTCGGTTACAAAACATGATCATCTCATACAATAAAATATAGCATCACGTCTTGACCATATCACATCACAACATGCCCTGCAAAAACAAGTTAGACGTCCTCTACTTTGTTGTTGCAAGTTTTACGTGGCTGCTACGGGCTGAGCAAGAACCGTTCTTACCTACGCATCAAAACCACAACGATAGTTCGTCAAGTTAGTGTTGTTTTAACCTTCTTAAGGACCGGGCGTAGCCACACTCGGTTCAACTAAAGTTGGAGAAACTGACACCCGCTAGCCACCTGTGTGCAAAGCACGTCGGTAGAACCAGTCTTGTGTAAGCGTGCACGTAATGTCGGTCCGGGCCGCTTCATCCAACAATACCGCCGAAACAAAGTATGACATGTTGGTAAGCAGTATGACTTGTATCGTCCACAACTCACTTGTGTTCTACTCGTGCATATAATATCAACGCATAAAACGTAAGCTCGGATGCCACTGTTGGGGAACGTAGTAATTTCAAAAAAATTCCTACGCACACGCAAGATCATGGTGATGCATAGCAACGAGAGGGGAGAGTGTTCTCTACGTACCCTCGTAGACCGAAAGTGGAAGCGTTAGAACAACGCGGTTGATGTAGTCGTACGTCTTCACGGCCCGACCGATCAAGCACCGAAACTACGGCACCTCCGAGTTCTAGCACACGTTCAGCTCGATGACGTCCCTCAAACTCCGATCCAGCCGAGTGTCGAGGGAGAGTTCCGTCAGCACGACGGTGTGATGATGATCTTGATGTTCTACCGTCGCAGGACTTTGCCTAAGCACTGCTACAATATTATCGAGGACTATGGTGGAGGGGGGCACCGCATACGGCTAAGAGATCCAAGGATCAATTGTTGTGTCTAGAGGTGCCCCCCTGCCCCCGTATATAAAGGAGCCAGGGGAGGGGGTCGACCGGCCAGGAGAGGCGCGCCAGAAGGAGTCCTCCTCCCACCGGCAGTAGGACTCCCCCCCTTCCTTGTTGGAGTAGGAGAGGAGAGTGAAGGAGAGAGAGGGGAAAAGGAAAGGGGGGGCGCCGCCCCCCTCCTTGTCCAATTCGGACTTGGGGGGAGGGGCGCGCGGCTGCCCCTTGGCCGCCTCTCCTCTTCCACCACTTGGGCCCATGAGGCCCATTAACCTCCGGGGGGGTTCCAATAACCCCCCGGTACTCCGGTATATATCCGATAACACCCGAAACCATTCCGGTGTCCGAATATAGTCGTCCAATATGTCAATCTTCATGTCTCAACCATTTCGAGACTCCACGTCATGTACATGGTCACATCTGGGACTCCGAACTACCTTCGGTACATCAAAACATATAAACTCATAATATAACTATCATCTAACTTTAAGCGTGCGGACCCTACGGGTTTGAGAACAATGTAGACATGACCGAAACACGTTTCTGGTCAATAACCAATAGCGGAACCTGGATGCTCATATTGGCTCCCACATATTCTACGAAGATCTTTATCGGTCAAACCGCATAACAACATACGTTGTTCCCTTTGTCATCGGTATGTTACTTGCCCGAGATTCAATCGTCGGTATCTCAATACCTAGTTCAATCTCGTTACCGGCAAGTCTCTTTACTCGTTATGTAATACATCATCTCGCAACTAACTCATTAGTCATATTGCTTGCAAGGCTTATAGTGATGTGTATTACCGAGAGGGCCCAGAGATACCTCTCCGACAATCGGAGTGACAAATCCTAATCTCGAAATACGCCAACCCAACAAGTACCTTCGGAGACACCTGTAGAGCACCTTTATAATCACCCAGCTACGTTGTGACGTTTGGTTCCTCCGGTAAACGGGAGTTGCATAATCTCATAGTCACAGGAACATGTATAAGTCATAAAGAAAGCAGTAGCAACATACTAAACGATCAAGTGCTAAGCTAACGGAATGGGTCAAGTCAATCACATCATTCTCTCAATGATGTGATCCCATTAATCAAATGACAACTCTTTTGTCCATGGCTAGGAAACATAACCATCTTTGATAAATGAGCTAGTCAAGTAGAGGCATACTAGTGACACTCAGTTTGTCTATGTATTCACACATGTATCATGTTTCCGGTTAATACAATTCTAGCATGAATAATAAACATTTATCATGATGTAAGGAAATAAATAATAACTTTATTATTGCCTCTAGGGCATATTTCTTTCAACTCCTTCTCATATCCGGCTAGAGGTGGCCAGATCTGGCCCTCCCGTGCGGCATCCTCGATGGGTCATATGTCATCCCTGACCAGGGCCTGGTGGCCTTGTCGGGGTTGGCTCGAACTCGGATCTAGATCCAGCCAGGGTCTGGGAGTTTTGGTAGGGTTTGGCTGCTGGCCGAACCTACCCATGGCTGAATGCCTGCCAGTCGTGCCCTGCATGTGGTGTGTACGAGGGCCTGGCCGTGCCCCTCACCATGTGGTTGTTCACCGCTATGGTGTCCGCCCTTGCACGCGGTGCATGATGGGGTCGGTCGGGTCTCGGGTTCACCGCGGGAAAGGAGGGGTCTTTCCTCCCTGTTGCTGGTGGGTGGTGTGAGTGGTCAGGTTGTTGGTGTCAGTGTGAGGCGATGAGGTTGGGGTCTTGGATGGCGGAGCGGCGGTCCCAAGTGGAGGTCCGCCTGTTGGGCTCTTCGGCAAGCATCATGGTGGTGATGGTGGTTGCATCCTTTGGTCGTGTGGGCGGCGAGGGAGTTGTGTGTGATAGTTGGATTAAATCCCGCAAGCAATCTGCCATAGTAACAAAAAGTGAAAAAAAGGCTTGTATTATGTTGTTGCCACTAGGTATAAAAAGATGAGTGCGTAGTTTTTCTTTGAACGCAGAGTGAAGACAGTATATCATTTATGTCATCATACTTAATATGATACTCTGTTTTATTACTTAATACCTTAAGATGCATGCTAGATAGCAGTCCTGGATGAAATACTAGCTATAGATGAAATTGGATAACGGTCTATAGATGTATGGACGTGATGCTTATATGTAGGTAAAATATAACCGACCATACTCATAATAAAAAAACTGTAATTCAATTGATACACAACTGCTTGTTTACCACACCATGCTATCTTTTGTAGAGAAACCACTAGAAAATCAAAACAAGCTTTGTTTAATTTGTTTAAGCACTCTGTTTCTTCCAGTTAATAAGTTCAATTGATTTTATCTCCCGCCTTTTGTCCATATATACTACATGATGGTCGGTTATATTTTACCTTTGTATGGTTAATCCACACAATGAGTGCAAAGTAGGAACAACAAGCAGCAGCAGTGAGGTTACATTTCGGCCAAAATATTTCAGCAATTTTAGTAGTGCACACGAATTCAAATATTTTTTAAAAATTTCAAATGTCCAATTGAATTCAAGTGAATATTTTGGTCATTTGGGCGAAATGCAAACCGAAATCACTGAAAAATTCACTGAACTTCGATGATTTCGGTTGTGCTGAAATATTTTCAAAACTGAAATTGAAACCAGCAGTTGCATCTTGTCTACAGATGGAAACATGGAACAAGCACGCCGACCACAAACAGCAGATCGAGGAAAGGAGAAAGTGCATGATATATCTAGCTAAGGCCTAAGGAGATCAGACCAGACCACCCTCTCCAGTGAATTAATCTGGTAATCTTTTTTGTTCGCTATTATACCTGTGCCTTAAGTCGCAGTTCCTTTCCTTGTTGCTATATAATTAGTGTCAGTTGAAATCCCTTCGGTGTGTGTTAAAACTACTTAGAAAAAAGCTAAGCTGGTCGAATTTTTCTTTTTAGAAAAAAAGGAAGACCCCCGGCCTCTGTATCTGGACGATGCATTCAGCCATTTTATTAATTATTCACACAAGACCTTATAAAGTCATACGACAGTAAGACTAAAGCCACCGTTTAGGCAACATCAGTCGCTACTCTTATCCAGTTGATTTAGGGATGTTGATAGTCTGGGCCTAATACCAAACAGACCTCGCAGTCAAACCTAAACATGTAAGACCTAAGGTCCCAACCAGGACGCCTGCCAGGTATGGGTCACCCACTATTCCGGCGCACTCCTCAACCAGGACGCCTGCCGGGTATGAGGCCGCTGCAGCCACCTACCACCAATCTACCTTTCAGAGTTGTACTGCTGCATCTACCTTGCCCGGTCTAGCTGCCGTCGACGCCACCACGACGCCAGACAGCGTCACCCTCCTGCGCGAGTCCATCATCCCACATCAGATGCCCAATCTCCAGAGCGTCATGCCATCGAGATCTATCACCATCAATGTGCATGATAAAGCACCACTCCACCAAAGACGTCGTCCACTGGTCCCTCGAGCCTGTGTACACCTCCAAGAAAGACGCCCCCAAGGAGGAAACGACACAAATGCGCCGCCGTCTTTTGATCTATCGATCTAGGGTTTCCCTCGGAGGTAGCAGATCGTAGTCTAGAACTTCTCCACGGCGATGCCTTCAAGAAGGGAACAACAACGTAGAGCGCCGCCATCGCCGGCTTTGGCATCTAGCCAAGAGCAGGTTTTCACCTAGATCTGTTCGAAGACCTCCATCCGCTTCTTGTGTACGGACCGCCGCCTTCTCTGTCGAAGACTAGACCAAGGGTCCAGCCGTCGCCGTCAGATCCATGTAGCCAGCACCGGGAGATGACGACATTCTCCCTGTATCAGAGTAGATCGAGACGGAGATGATGATGCCCCTGGATCTCCGGCAGACCAGCGAGCCGCCGGCCCCACCGCGTCCAGATCACCGGCCACGCCGGGCCGCCACCACCCCGCGCGACGTCCGGGTCGGAGAGGGAGCCGCTGACCATGCACAGGGGCCACCGCCTCCTGCACATGTCGGAGCGCCGCCGCTCGCCCAGCGCCCGCCACCGCCTGCCGAGGCCCGCCGCCGCGCGCCCCACGCCCCGCCACCGCTCGCCGAGTGCCACCTTGCGCCCGACCGTGAGCGCCGCAGGACACCGCCGCCTGCCGCCTAGATCCATCGCCCGCGAAGGAAGGGGAGTCGGGAGAGGAAGCCCCCCCCCTCCCGCCCGGCCGCCGCCGCCGTCTGCCACGCGGGTTTCATCCGGCGGCGGCGCGAGGAGGGGAGGAGGAGAGGGCGGTGGGGCGGCTCCTAGGTTTGGGTCGCCCCCGAGTCGCCCAGGGCTAAGCTGGTCGATACTTGCACCTATTTATGTTATCAGTGTGCTAAGCAGAACATTGCCTATTAAAGGTAAAGCTGGCTCTTACTAGCTCCCTTTCTATGCAGGCAGGCCGACAAGCCCTGGCTGGCAATGGATCCACAGTGATGCTGCAGCATGAACGAAGAATTGCATCCGAGAAGGAGTGTCTTGCATTGTGAATTATTATGAGCATACTATTTTTGTGATCTATACATGTGCTCTCATGGGTGCGTTGAGAGAACACTGAATATTGTAGCTGCATGGAGGCTAAGACCATTTGTGATTCAAATTATATCCTTTCAGTTGCTTGCTTGCTGCAATCTCAAGGTAGAATCGGCAGACACGCATGATGGCAGTGAGTATGTCTCTTTTGTTCATACGTGACATGCGTGGGCATGACTCATTCATTGGTTGTAGCCTGTAGGAGCTGTCAGCACTAGGCGTGTTCTGGGTATGTCATTGTAATTTGTGTGTTTGCCCTATCGTGAAGTGTATAGGTTTGTTGCAGCAGTTTTCTGTACCTTGCCAATCGGATGTAGATGAGGACGGACATGGCAGTTCAGTTCAGTTTAGTGAAGAGAATTATTTGTGTATCATATATTGAGAAAACAATTAATTACAGTTGCATGAAGGCAGAGTATTTGTGATTTGTATTTTTTTTCAGTTGGTTTGCTGTAACCTGAAGCTTTTATGGGTTGAGTGAACAATACTGTAGCTACATGAAGACCATTTGTGATCTCGTTCGGGACAGGAGGAGTGGCAAATTGGTTTTTTTTCTTGTGTAATTTCCTTGTAGATAGATAAAAACCAATGGTACAAAGGGTGGTGGTACAGAGAGATTAAGTAGGTACATAATATGCTTTAGTAAAGATTTATTTGTTATGATTTACACCTTAATTTTCTTCAAATTGATTATTTGTTTCCTAATCAATATGATTGAGTGATTTTTTTCTTAAAATCGATTGTTTGTTTTCTAATTAACGTGATTGAGCGATTTAAGGTAAGGTTAATTAATTTAGATTTGATCTTTAGATATTGATCATGATCAATTTGATTTGACCTTTAGATATTAATCATCATTGATTCTTTTACATAAAGACATTACTAAATAACTTACGCAAGCATGAAAAAGTTCTGATCTATTTAGATTTTTTTTCATTGTGTGAGATGGGTGACACGAAAATAAACCGGTGAAGTGGGGGGAGGGGACAAAAAAAAGTCAAGTCGAAAAAACCGGACGAAAGTGAGGGATGCAATCCTACCAACTGCTCCGTTAGGAGTAGAGATGGTATATATCAAAACCATACCATAATAATTTGGTATATATAGAAACCGAATCATATTTAATTTCATACCGTATTTACCAAAGTATTAATACTGTACAAACCAAAAAAACATATAAACGAACCATGTAAAACGAATAAACCGAATGCACAGGGTGAGTTTTCATAGTTTTAAATGGTTTTTGCATTTTTTCGGTTTTATTTTTCATTCTTTTTTCCTTTGGTTTACTTGTTCAATTTTCATTGTTTTTTCATTTTTCTTTCTTTCTATTAGTTTTCATTCTAAAATTTTCATATATGTGAAGAACATTTTCCCAATACACGTTTAATATTTTTTAAATGCTTGATTAACATTTTTCCAATGTAATATTAACATTTTCAATACATGGTCAATATTCTTTCTATATAGATTTTACATTTAGTAAATGAATGATTGATCAAAATTTCACAAATATAAATTTAACAATTTTAATACATTACCAGATTAAAAAAATATAAATATATGGTCAACATGTTTTAACTGCTTGTTTATCATTTTTAAAATATTTTTTTAGTCATATGCTTAATTAACATTTTTTAGATGCACAATCAACATTTTTCACACACATTGTATACATTTTTGTATGCATGTGAAACATTTTCTCTATGCGCATTCAACATTTTTTAAATGCTCAGTTAGCATTTTTCCAATTTTTTATGTAAAAATGTTGTGTGATATATACTTATTTAGAATATTATTAGGAATATTTAAAAGTATAAACGTAAATGTTGTTTTTAGAAACAACGGATATATATGAAATAAAGAACGAAATGAAAAACAAACAAGGAAACGATGCCGTAGCCTGCCGAGCGGCTAGGCAGACGCGAGACATAGGGCCGACGATGGTTGGTAAGTGGATCGCATTCTCATAGATGGCTGGGCCTGCTGGCCCAGCAAGTATTTATTACTTGCGCGGCCCCCTTCCCCTGGTATGGTGGGTAGGATCGATTCTCCTCCTCGGCGGCGGAAGGCGAACAGCGAGGAACCCTAACCCTAACCCTAACCGCGCTCCGATCCGATCCGATCCGCAAGGTAGGCTTGATTCCTCGAACCCTAACCAGCAGTTCCGATCCGCACCCGGCTTGATTTCGGTTCTTCGGTGATTGACTCGTGCTTGTCTGCAGGCCTGCGACGATGGCGGCTTCCCTCCGCGCGGCGGCCAAGAGGATGCTGCGCCCGGCGGTGCATCCAGGGGAGGGGCTTCGCACCCAGCACCAGCAGGTATATATCTTCTCCGTCCTTGTTGCTCTGATTCGTGGAGCCTTCTTCTTTCCATACTACAGTAGTATTTTCTATTACATCACAGGGATGCGCGCGTGTCCTTGAAACAGGCACCTTATTAATTGATTTCCTGTTGGTAGATGATTAACTTCCCAGCACGAAAGCCTTTGATATTTTGGTAAAAAAATTGACATCGTTTGGTCAACAATTTTTACATTTTGCTGTGCCATTGGTTGGTAGATGATCAACTGCCTAGCATGAATGCTTTGATATTTTGGTTAAACCGGCATCTTTTGCTCTCCAACTAGTTTTATAATAATTTGCTGTGCCATTGGTTGGTAGATGATCAACTGCCTAGCTTGAATGTGGTGGTGATATTTTGGTACAAAATCGACACTATTTAGTCTCTAGTTTGTTTTATAATTTGCCGTGCCATTGGTAGACGATCAACTGCCTAGAATGGATGTGGTGATATGTTGGTAAAAATTGACATCGTTTGGTCTCTAATTAGTTTTATAATTTGCTGTGCCGTTGGTAGATTATCAACTGCCTAGCATTAATGTGGTGATATTTTGGTAAAAATTGACATCGTTTTGTCTCCAACTAGGTTTATATTTTGCTGCACCAATGGTACATGATCAACTGCCTAGCATTAATGTCGTGATATTTTGGTAAAAATTGACATCGTTTTGTCTCCAACTAGGTTTATATTTTGCTGCACCAATGGTACATGATCAACTGCCTAGCATTAATGTGGTGATATTTTGGTAAAAATTGACATCGTTTTGTCTCCAACTAGGTTTATATTT